>NC_140288.1:12822435-12834935 GCF_964030765.1 Micromesistius poutassou
CCGTCTGTGTTTCCATTCGCAGTAATCCTTCTAATCCTGAACAAGAATCGCTCTGTTATGTTAAGTCCTGTGGTCGACCCCTCGATGTCTGTTGGATTCTTTACAATGTCAAGTTACCGTTACACTGTAGTTAGCCTTACAGCGTAAAGCTACCTTTACAATGTAGTTATATTACAGAGTAAAGCTACCTCTACACTGTAGTTAGCCTTACAGCGTAAAGCTACCTTTACAATGTAAACGTACCTTTACAATGTAGCCTTTTAGAGGGTTTGTTTCTTTCCTCTTTATCTCAAAATGTCATTCCCCTCGTGTCACTTTTGTCACTCTGTGTGTTACTGTTGGTCTGTTTGGCACCTCTGTGTGTTTGTGGTAATGTGGGTATACATGCCCGTGTTTGTGTTACCGTGGGTTTGTATGCCTGTGTTTAACGCTAGAATGGCTTCTTTGTGTTCTGTCAGATTGCTCTCTTTGGGTCAGCATGTGTGGAGGAATTGGATAGATATGACATTTAGATAGGTGTGAAATAGCATTATCGATTGCGAAGGCGCTGTGTGTGTGTGTGTGTGTGTGCGTGCGTGCACACAAATGCGCCTTCTCGATCGAGATGCGAGTCACATGATCATGACTACCATTCTTAGCCAATCCGGACGCAGGACACAGAACAGCCTGAGGTGTTGGTGCTGCGTGATCAAGCCAGAACATAAAGCTGTTCCGTTAAACATTTATGAATAAACCAAGTCCAAACTGTTAGTCAATGGGCCAGGAGGCCTATTTCCTGTTACCTCTCCACTACTTCCTGCTCACTTGACCATCTGCCAATCAATGCACAGTGTTACTGAAGAGATGGAGGAAGAGGTGGAGAAACAAAGGAGGCAGAAGAAGAGTTTGCAAGAAGAGAGATGAAGAAGCAGTCTAAAGAACAGGCAGGCAGAGTCCTGAATGAGGGGGACATGAACCTTTCCCTCTACTGGGGTAGAGAAGGACCCACATGTCCTCACGTCCTCATCCAAGACAAGACAGCAGACCTCCTGGTGCCATGGCTCCTCCCCCTGAGGTGGTTGTCATGACGGCGGAGAAGCCATCATCACCTCGAGCGGTCCTCCACCTCACACCTCCATCTGGTCCCAGCTGGTGTCCCTCTGTCCTTCTAGTGACTGCCAATAGAAAACCCTACAGGGGCAGGTCACATGGTACAGGGGCAGGTCACATGGAACAGTGACCAACCAATAGCGTGTGGACACTCCTCCTGTTGACCGGAATCAAGGATCTTTCACACCTTCTACTTTTAGGTCTGGAACCCAGTGGAGCCTCTGTGTGTTGGGTTGGCAAACGCCATTTTGACCGGTGAAATACGTGATGTTTACATGAGCTTGTTGCAGTTGAAATGTGTGTGTGTGTGTGTGTGTGTGTGTGTGTCCACCATCCATCTGGTCTGTTTACATCAGACTATCCGGGGACAAATCCAATATCCAGTCCTCGCTTCACAATTCAGTTTCTCCTTGGATTCATTTGTGTGTGTGTGTGTGTGTGTGTGTGTGTGTGTGTGTGTGTGTGTGTGTGTGTGTATGTGTGTGTGTGTGTGTGTGTGTGTGGGGGGGGGGGGGTCAGGCCCTCTCTAACGAGGGTCTTAATTGGTCCAATGCAGAAGGCTTCAGAGGCTGTGGTTCTCCAGTGTTTCCCACCTGGGTGCAGACCGACACCAGGAACAAGGACATGTGTGTACGCCTGCTTAGAACCTCAGCAGGTCCATCTCCATGTCCTCCTGCGACCTGCTGCCTCCTCTCAGATCATCAACCTGTTTGGAGACGCTGGGGGATCCGATTATCAATGTTTTCCCTGTCACTGATTTTGTCTTCACTTACGTTACATCACAAGCTAACCATTGGCGAGCAGGCAGGATTAGAGGCGCCGTCCTGAGATTAGTTTGTTCTCTCTCCTCCCTTTTGCTCTCATTCTTTCTCTCGGTCACACACACACACACACACACACACACACACACACACACACACACACACACACACACACACACACACACACACACACACATTAAACTTCTGCTGGTGTTTCTCTCTCTCTCTCTCTCTCTCTCTGATAGCGTCGCCCCCCACCAGGTGACGGGGGGTCAGCAGACAAACGCTGTTGGTTTCTATCTCATTTGTCTCTAGTGTCAACAGGTTGTCGTTATTCATCACAATAACAGCACATCTTGACGTGTGTGTGTGGGTGGATTTAGTGGTAAGCCGTTCTAATAAGATATCTGACGAGGGATTGTCAGATCAGATGGCCATAACCTTTAGTCAGCGTGGATTCCAACAGGATGTGAGATTTAACCACACGGTTGATAAGATAAGATACAGGGTCATGCGTCAGTCTCACTGTTTATGACACTAGTGACTAATATCGAAGCTTTCAGCTTTTTGCCTTATCTACTGGAAACTTAAAATCTGTTTTTCTAAATATATATATATATTTTTCTCTCTCTCTTTTCTCTCTCTCTCTCTCCACATTTCCACAGACACAATTCCTCCCCCACATTCTCCCTTCCTCCTAGCGCCAACATTCCTCCTCCTTGTCCAAACCTCAAACCTGCTCTGAGAGCCAATGGGAATCCCACAAAGGTCTGTCTCTCCTCTGCCAATAGGGTCAGAGAGATGCTAGCTAGCCCCCTCGCGACACAACGCTAGTGGGTGAGCGGGTCTCTGGACCACAGAGCAGCTTTCTGCTGTGGGAAAGTAACTTGACTCGGGCCCTGACTCACCGTGCGGTTTCTAGAGCACAACACATGAGATGGCTGTTTCACCTAGTTCTGTTCTGAGAGCTTTTGTGTTCTGAATCCCAGAGGAGATGCGACGGCTCAGGGGCTCTTCAAAATGATATCACTGAGTCATCTGACGTTAAACTGTGAGTGCAGTTAGCGCTTTAGAGTTGGCACTTCACTTTTAGATCCGTCCTCGCTGCTTACCCCTGTTGCCTCTGGGCCTCCGTCTGGCCTCGAGGCAGCAGGTAAACACAGTTGATAGAAATCATGGACGGGAATGGATGAATGTAAAGCACACGCGACGCGTCTCTTTAAGAGCTTTCATCTGGTCTGTAATGATGATTGTCTGGTGCTAGCGGTGTCCAGGTAGCCGACCTGTGATCACGTTTGATCGCACAGGCTACCAGTATGAGCTACCAGTGAACTGATTATGGAGCTCATTGTGCAGTCCTGGTTAGATTTGATGGGCTAGTGACTTCTTAGATAGCAAATTCTCAATCCTGCCATGAAGGAATACCTCTACGTCTTAGCTAACTGACTATGGAGGGGGGGCTGGGGGGAGGGGACCATAGACCATAGACAAAACATGAATCTGGCCAAAGGAGAACCGATACTAGACTACTACTAGACTGAGCTTTAGGATCTCAGTTCCATCTCCAGTCCCAGGATGGACAGTGTTTTTTTAAGTTTTTTTTTATGATTTCTAGCCAGAAAATGTGTGCTGACTGTTTCTTATTCTCCACACACTTGGCAGTGAATATCTGAATAGTTAAATAACTGTTAAATAGTTAAATAATAAAGATGCTAATACAAGTATGTACTCTCTACAGAGATGAACAGAGATTTGGTCAAAGATCAAATAGAAGGTGAGCATATGTTTCACTCTGTCCAGTCAGCAGATCCTGAGTAAAAACAGGGCTCGTCCAATCCAGGGCAACAGATAGTCATAAATTGTAGCTGGTTATGTATGCTACTTTTGCCATCCCAGGCATTGCTATGAGATATTGATCATCGATAGAAATTTCAACGCACCATACGGACCACATTCACTCAGTGCCGTCTCTATCAGTGAGAGAACCTCCCTGAGTCTCCTGCTCTCTCTTCTGGGCCGGTGTGGTGCCTTCTGCATACCAAGTAGGCCATGTTCACAGCCACAGAACTGTACTAACTAACGTCCAGGGATGCACATACATCTTTCATGAGCACTATGGCGTGTGTGTGTGCATGCATGTGCATGTGTGAGAGAGATGCATGTGTGTGTTTTTGTGTGTGTGGCGGGGGGGGGGGTGTGGTGGTGGTGGTGGTTGGGGGGTGATACAGCTGTGGTTCACCATGGCGTATGAACCTTTAACCCCATCTTACACCAGCCCCAGGTGTAACCATCGGGCTGGATCTCTGATCACGTGCACTCCCTCCTCTGGTCATCCTCACGTGCATTCCCTTGTCCGAGAGTGTGCATGGACAGAAGGCTCCCAAAGTCTTCCCTCACAGCGAGTGAACCCCCAGGAACGCAACAACAATTGGCCGGTGTGTTCTGTGTGGATATGAATGATTATGAATATGGACAAAGCTTCCTTAACATCTGCCATCGGTTTTAGTGGAGCTGGAAGGTACTTTTTAGATTGGTTTAGGGCAGAGAGGTGGGGGCCTCGACCAGGGGGTAAGGTCTGAGGGCTGAGACCCCTCGGCCACCGTAGCTAACTTTAGGTTCCATCTGGGAAGAGACTGACGTGGGAAATGACTTCAGTGCTTCTATTTTAGTTATGGAAAGTATAACATTCTTCTACATGTACATGCTGTTCATGCTCTCAGAGCATCAGTTCCCCACTTCCAGCTTCATGTACTTCATGGTATCAGCAGGAAGCTCATATTCCATGTACATAAGTAATGCACAACAATGTCATAAGTAAAAAAACAATAAATAGTTAAACAGTTTTTTGTGGAGAAACCAGGAGTCTGTCTGAATCCGAAGTCTGTAGCACCATCTCAATCTGCCTTCTGTCTCTCCTTTATGGACTTTATCGACTGTGAAACATCATCAGTGAGTTCTGTTCATTCAGAAGTCCTCCTCTGGCCAAACACTCCCCAGACGCCCGATATCTTGGAGGATGGAGGAAGCATTTCGCGAGGCGTGTTTCAGAGCAGGGAAACGCGTTCTTGGCTGTGTTTCCCGGGGCTTTTGAGTTTTCCCCGTTGACTTTCACCCCAGTTGAGGTTCTCTGCAGCCACCCTGTTGGCCACCAGAGGAACTGCAGTTTGAAACCAGGTTTATTCAGTTTGGCAGGAGAAGCTTCTTCTAGATTCTCTTGATATGAATGCAGTGACACAGCAATGTCACAACCTGCTGCTCAGCGTGATTGTCTATGGACACTATCGTTACTTTACACTATACACACTATACACTATAAATGATGAACTACATAATGTGTCTTTAATCTGAAGGTAAATCTGTTCTCAAGCTGTGAAGAAATGGTCCGTTTTGCTAATTAGGACCAAAACGTCCTAATTTTCAGCCATGCAAAAGGATTTCCACTGCTCCAGTATTTGACCACCTTCCAGCTAATCCTCATGGAGCCTGCAGGGCTCTGGGCTCTGAGGGTCACCATGGCTGAAATAGCCCTTTGTCCGTTTATTAGCCTGTCCCGGCTAAATGTGGCTTGTTTTTGCTGTTAAAGGCATTCCTGCAGACATAAGCGAGCCTCTGTGACTGGAAAACAAATCTGTCGTGGAAAATAATCTGAAGGCGGAGCTAATCAGTGCTCACAGTGGATTGGTTTTGTAACGGCTGATTCCCTTTGCATGCTCTGGATAGAATAGCACCTTAAACTGATCTTAAATCTTAAACTCTGCCCTTCAAGTTTCTGAAATAACAACATAACTGGGCCAATCAGGGACTGTGTCTTAATTGCTGACATTACCGACCAATCAGGGCCTGTGTTTTAATTGATGACGTAAACTTCTGGCCGCTGCTGAAAAAAAACAGTAATCCTGAAACAAGGAGCGGTAATGTTAACGTGAGTGTAAACAATGAGCTAACGTTAACGTTAGCATAGTAAACAAGGAGCGGTAATGTTTGCGTTAGCAGGGTAAACAAGGCGCTAACATTAGCATTAGCAGAGTAACCAGGAGCTAACGTTAGCGTCAGCAGAGTAAAAAGCCATTTTTACTCTGCAGTTATTGCAGAACTAGAATCAATAACAACTATTAGCCCAGAGAAGAGGAGGCAATGGCAGAGTGTCTCGGCGGAGGAGAGGATTTCTCCGATCCTCTTCGTCCCGTGTTTCCACTGAGCACTCTGATGGCTTCTCATGTATCGCACTGTACTGCACTGATTGGCCGAAGAGTTTGTGTGTCAATGGATCGGGACGACGTGGGCGGCTGGAGGTCCGGCTCCGTGGAGCAAACAGGATGTGAGGTCACGTGATCAGGACTGTCTCCAGGCTATGCATCAGGGCTACGCTCCAGATGTCAACGTGTTTTAACCTCATTGTTGTGACACGTCGACGAACAGCCAATAACTCTGTATCCAATCACATGTAACAGCATTTTATGACATATATTATACCAAAAATGTATGAATATATTTCAACATTATTATGCACACTTTGTGTGTTGATATAAATGATTGTAAAATATAAATGTATCTTGTGGGCGCTTCGTTTCTACGACGGCGACTTCTGAACACTAAAGTAGAACATATTAAAATGCTCCCATAAAACCTTCAAGCTGATTGAATGCACTCGGCCTCAGTGGACTCACCCACGAGGGACGTTGAGGTTGGGATGAGACGTTGGATGTGGGGGCGGACCTCACACCGTCCAGCTGTGGCTGGTGGTAGGACTGCGAGGTGGAACAGCAGGTGGTCCCTGGAGGCCCCAGGCCCCAGGAGAGCAGTCGGTCTCAGCTGGCCCTTCCCCTGCTGCCCCTCATCCTGCCAGACCACCAGACACAAGCCTGCGTTCCCACGCCGTCGGGCTCCACAAAGTGTGTGTGTGTATGTGTGTGTGTTTTTGGGGGGGGGGGGGGGGGGGGGGGGCGGGGTAAAGTGTATGAAGAATGCACAAATCTTTTCATGTTGAACACATGATATTTGTGACTTTTGAGCTGTGTTTGTTTGCGTTAACAGGAGGCATTTGAAACTTGTTTGTGACCAACATAGTCTGTATCGTAGGCCTAGCCCCCGGAAGTCTTAATCTAAATATCTGGTCAGCTAATCACAATCTAATTCCTCTACAGCAGCAAACTGTGGTGAACAAGTTGTCACTCTCTACATGCTCGCCCTAGCTTGTGGCTCCTTTGTGTTCAGTCACAGATGTGCGCTAAGCTGGCAGTAATGTTTCAGTGTTTACAGTATTTATCTGGGTCTGCTCCTAAGGAGGGGAGGGGGGGGGGGGGGGCAGTACTGGTTGTACCGACATTAAAGTATTAAGACAGACTCTCCTTGTTATCCCTCAGGTTTAGATTGTAAGAACCAGTTAATAAGTTCTATAAACGACGGCCGATGGAGGATTTCACAACAGTTCTGTGTTTATATGCATTCTGTGGCTGCAACACTCGTCTTTTTTTAGCACACAAGCATTTGAGAAATGGCACTTTGGGGCGTGGGGTATGATAAGTGTCGGTCCCCACAAGGCGGTCGGTCCTCATAAGAGAAGATTTATATGTTGGTGTGTGATTGGTCTACACCTCCTCCCAGTGCAGTCTTTCTGTCTCAAAGTGGAGGGCTGTGTGTGGTGTGTGTGTGGTGTGTGTGTGTGTGTGTGTGCGCGTGCATGTGTGTGAGACCTTGTGTTGATGCATATGCATGTTGTGTGTGGGACAGAGAGGTGATCATGATGGCTGGTCTGCTGTATCTACAGTATACTATTCAAACGTTTTAAATTACACACCACTGTCTCTTTCATTGCACGGGGAGAATAAATCAGAGAGAAGGAGCTTTGACTGATAGTTGACACATTGTTTTAGTCATTTAGTCAAAGTGACTGTAAATCAATACGACTCAGTGAACTCAGGTAAATTATATTAGGGGACAGAAACGGTTTGGACATCGAGAGAGTGAGAGAGAGAGTGAGTGAGTGAGAGAGAGAGAGAGAGAGAGAGAGAGAAAGTGAGCGCTTTGAGGCCCCCTTCTTATGTGGAGGACAGCGGGACCTGCAGAGCTTAATGTAGGTCAACGTGGTTGAGGAGGAGATCACCCCAGGTATGAATGGCTGCTGCTCCGCCACCTGACGGTGTACACCTGATCCTAGCCAACGGGCAAATAGCTCTCAGCACACCGAGTAGGCCGGGTACCGTAGCGTGGCAGCCTAGCTACTGTAGCGTAGCTATTGGCGCTCACATGCTGTTTAATGGAGAATTGACATTTCACAGTAAGATTGTAAAACCTTGGCCTTCAACCAGATTACTGACGTATATGTGGCCCATATTCCCAGGTAAAAAAAGATGAATACACGTACAATTATGAAACAATCACAAACACGCTTGTTTAAACAGTGAATACTTTCATCTTATCTCACCTTAATTTACCTGTTCTGCAGAATGCTGTAATTGCTCAGTCGTAGCCAAATAAAATGTTATGTGCACACGTTGTAAAAGGCTTTCACCCAAAGCACGCGGCCATCGACCGTGCCACTCTAAAGTCAGTCGTCAATAGTTGCTAGTAAATCAATGGGCTTTCAGCCAGTAAGCATGTCGATTAAATGAGCTGCAGCCGTTCATTTAGTCTTCTCAAACAGCTATTTCAGAATAAAAAGGAAGTCAACAACCACTACTTGCTCTTGCTTTTTCCTCTGTGACATAATACTCGGACCGCTGAATGCTTTCACTGAGCTGATGTATAAAGAGCTATTTGTGCCTAGAATGAATTATGAAGAACTAAGCTGTAATGGTCATGTATGTACACACACACCACGCAGGCACACACACACACACACACACACACACACACAACTTGAACACACAACTTGGACGCACACATAAGACAAACACACACAGCTCAAATTGGGAAACAAATTAAATGGTAAATAAAATCTAATTTGGACGAGGTGAGGGAGTGAGTTTTTAATTGTTGCACGGCTCATGTGACAGGTTTCCATGTTTTTGTTGAACAGCTATTTTGATAAATTGCACAGGCCAGAGGCCTTGTGTTTTAAATACCATCTTGTGGCTCGTAATTGCATGCAGCTGTGTGTGTGTGTGTGTGTGTGTGTGTGTGTGTGTGTGTGTGTGTGTGTGTGTGTGTGTGTGTGTGTGTGTGTGTGTGTGTGTGTGTGTGACTATCGTCATTCTCAGCCTGGTTTGTTTGTGTATCATGTGATCTCACGGCTGTGTGCTCATGCACGTGTGACTTTGCATCGCAATTAGACTTATCCCCTTTGAACCTCACCGGGTTGGAGGGCTGGAGTGCTCCCAGTTTTCCCAGAGTTCGCAGTGCCCCTGAGGTTTACTGAAACACCGGCCCTGCATAGGGTCATGGTTTGGGGATAGATTTCCAGATGTTTGCAGCCTCACCGGTGGTATCCCTGAGCAAGAAGCCCAAACTCCTCCCTGCTGCTTAAGGAGCATTATCATTATTAGTGTTCACGCACCGTAAAAGCATCACTAAAGTATAAATGACGAATCGCCAACGTAACAGTCAACAATCAGTTCCAAAGTGTAACAACCGGACAACAGGCAGATCCCGGGACCTCACCTACGCTACGACCTCTCCTTTCAATCAAACTCTGAAGATACTCTCAGAGGCTGATTTAAGTGTAGTATTAATGGCCTCTGGTTCCCCCCTTCCGCGCTCACTTCCTGTCTGTTTGGAACATGAAACCACTGAAAAGTTTGGTGGTGACTTATTTGTATGCTTACTTGATTTAAGAGGATGTCGGTGGATTATGTCTTCAGCAAATTGGTTTCTGCTAAAGACAGACACTTGATTCGTCATTTCTCACGGCATGAATGCGTTTGATCAAATTGAAGGAATTCGTTTTTTAAGCGAGCTAGGCTTTTCACTGTGTACCTTCAAAGATTTCTTTGAACTTTTTTAAATCCTTTAAATGTTCACTGATTGAAGCTCTCAGTTGTAGTTGTTTTAACAGCATTAATATGAAAGTCATAAAGGTAATCTCAACATTATAACAGAACTTAGAACGTTATTCATATTGCTAGTTTCTCTCCTCTCCAAATGTGTCACATGGCTTTCTCGGTTCTTCGGTTCTTCAGTTCATTTTACTTTAGAGATGAAACAAGAAGGTGAGAGTATTTAACCACTGGCTTCTCCAACACTTAACTGGACGTGACTTAAGCCCGTTTTAAATCCTTTTCACTGATGCATCAGCATTCTTTCACTTCCATTTTAGTCTTTTAATTGTGGCGTTATGTTGGCTCTGGTTCATGTCTGCCTCCAACTCATACTGCACATAAGTTGAGGATGGTGTAATGCTCAGACGCACGGCCAAAAGGATCTAGGTTCAATCCCCCAGTGTCGTCGTAATGACTAAATAGGGTCATGTTCCCTCGTCGTTCTGTAGTTTGTTTGCAGTATGCTCCATGAATAAGGTCAGATTGAACACAACTGAAGGAGGACGTTCTCTCCCAGCAGCTACCAGCCCAGCCGGCACGTTGGATGGATTCTCACCCTGTTGATAAACCTCCACGCAGTGAACCCTGTTGATAAACCCCCCAGTCTGAACCCTGTCACCTTGTAATCTAATCCTGTTCACCATTAGCACACATTAGCGTAACGGAGAGAGAAAACAGATGAATTATGGGATGCCTTATAACCCCCCACCCCCCCCCCCACCCCCCCCCTCCCGAAAGAACAATTTGAGACCCTTCCGTCCGTGCACACTCTCGGAGAAGGGAGTGCACGTGAACAGAGGTCTAGCCCGTTATTTTCAGTGTATCAGACACACACATACACACACACACACACACACTCACACACTCACCCTTCTGTCTCACTTTTTCTCCTCTGCTCTCTATCTTTTTGTCGCTCTATCTTTATCGCTCGCTCTCTTTTGTCTCTCTCTCTCTCTCTCTCTCGCCCCAGGTCAACTTGGGGGTTGAATTCTTCACATTATTCAGAGTTTCCTAAACACACACAGACGATACACACCAGCAGCCCCGCAACAGACGCTCCGGGAAGCGGTCGCTATGCAAACAACGTGACGTTCCTCCCTGGGTGTCGGCGTCACTCTGAAGCGTCTTCTCTCGTTGTGTTCTTTTGTTTGATCATTATGCATTGTTGATTGAAATACCGCTGCTTCTGTGTGTGCATCTTGTGTCCATCTTTGGCGTTGTATGTTCGGAGTGTGATGTTTATATGTGGCCTCATTCTCTCCATGTGTCCAAGGTGTTTCTGGTGTTTGGTCCGGAGCGCGGCGGAGAGTTGATGTAAACTAAAGCCCACCAGAACACCATATATAGTCATGGCTGCTAGACACGCACGCACGCACGCACGCACGCACACGCACACACACACACCCTGTGTGTTGTGGTTCCACCTCCGAATGTTGTGGGGAGCCTCTGTTAGTGTAAATGATTGGTTGGCTTTATCTTCAGCGTCTTTTCACTTGATGAACGCGCACGGTGCTTGACTGCTGGACCCCGGACCACTGAGGTTAGCGGTACGTGGGGGCCGTGGTGATCGGGCCAGCTGGACCCTCAGGCCTCTGATTCCCTCCTGTGGTGCGTTTGCACGCCTTGTGTTACCAAAGAGAGAGAGAGACAAACACTCCTGGCTCTGTGTCCAAGATGAATGGGTGAGAAACTGAACCCCATCGGGTGTCAGAGAGCCTTCCTCAGGGGTCAGGAGGCGGCTGCCTGATCAATACCGATGGTTCTGAGTAGTGATGTCCTGCCGGTTGTGGGGGAGACGTTCCAGGAGGCTGGAGGGAACCACAGAGGAGGTCCCAGGGTGAGAGAGGGATGCTCCTCCTCTGTGCCTCCATGTCTAGGTTTAAACTCTGGAGGCCCCCTGCTGATAAGATTTATTTATAGAAGCCACGCACACGCATGCACACATAAACACAAGCACACACGCACACGCACACACACACACACACACACACACACACACACACACACACACACACACGCGCATACGCACGCGCACAAGCATACTCTATCTAGACACAGTTCCTCCTGGATCTATAGCCTCTGATCAATGGCTTCACTCTAGAGATCCGCTCCATTTACACCACGGCAGAGGCTGACGTTTCCCCCGCCTGACACGGCCCACCCTGCTCCATCAATGGCTGGCTGGCTGGCTGGCTGATGGCTGATGGCTGCCTGGATTCTGTGGTTTTTCCAGTGTGAGATCTGAGGTGTACAGGTGGTGCAGTACAGGTGGTAGGATATACACATACACACACGCATAAGGATACACACACGCACACACATAGACATACACACACACATGCACGCAAGCACACACATACATATACACACACACACACACACACACACACACACACACACACACACACTGTAATCTGACCTCATGGCCTTGTTTCACCTCAGTTCTGAGTTTGCATGAACAAACAGATTGATTATGTGCAGAATCAGCGCCCAGTGTGACCGCGAGAGAAACTTCCTTTGACTCATTCTCAAGCACACACAAACAAATACACACAACAGTAGGATGCACAAAGGGTCACCGGTCAGTTTGACCTCATGCTAAATAATTTCCTGAATGAGTCGCACTCCTGACCTATCAGATTGTTGTTTTGTTACTATGCTTTAGGAGAGAGTG
>NC_140288.1:12837435-12842435 GCF_964030765.1 Micromesistius poutassou
ACCTGCTTATCGATCACTAGTGCTGCTGCAGGGCCCGAAACAGGAAATTAAGCATGACCACTTCCTATCCTCCTATCTCCTTCCTGAAGCTTCCTCGGGTCACTTCCTCTTCTTTCTGGTTTCCTGTTCATCTGTACCTGCTCTGGAGGCTGTGGTGTTCTTGCTAGGCCCTGAGGCTGTGGGTTCAAAACCTGATGACTGCGGTCCACCCTGCCCAGGGGCCCCTGAGCAGGGGGCTTCCCCCCCTACCTGCTCTGTAAGGACCTGTGTTGAATGTTATAGTCGCTTTGGGGTGAACCTTCTAGCAGCCGTAAGAACCTCCAAAGCTTTGAGAACAAACAGCTCTGTAGAAGGACTGCAGCCCACCTCCCAGAACGCTCCTCGATTGTCTCTTTGAAGCCGAGAGAGGCTGAAGCTCTGATGTTCCTCTTTGAGCTTCACCCGGCGCCTGTTCTGGTGGAACTAATGAGACGAGGAACCCCTCACCTCTGGTCTCTGGTGAACTCCTGTGCCTCTGACATGTCGGAAGCGCCGCAGGCAGATTGAGCAACCTGCAACCCGATCACCTGTCACCTGCGACCCGAGATCTGTGACACGCATCACGGAGACAATCAAGCATCACAGAGACAAACACGCATTACACTCCCATCACACCAGGGGAGAGGCGTTTCTCAACCTCCCCCCCTGCTGTGAGGGTTAACCCTAACCCTAACCCTGAGGGAGAGAGAGGGAGAGAGAGGGAGAGAGAGGGAGAGGGAGAGACTGGAATGTGTTGACAGCCTGATCCAGAGGGACACCAGCAGAAGTTGACTGACTCACACACAGGCGTGCGTGAGAGCGATGAGAACTAGTCTGCATATGTGGCTTCTTGTGGTGCACAGTCTCTCCCCTCACGGGTTAGTCTCCCCCTCCCTCCCCTCCTCCCCCCCGAAACAATGGAGAATCGTGTTGAAGACACGCATGCACACACACGTGTGTGAACACACGCACAAACAAGTGCACACAAAGAAACACCATCAAACGCACATACCCACACACCAAATATGTGCACACAGACCCACTGTGTTCATACTGTGTGTGTGTACTTGTGCGTACTTGTGTGGAGTGTGTTGGTCTGTTGAGTTGTGTTGAGTTGTGTTGCTGGACCACAGAAACGTGCCGTCCCTCCAATGATCGCCATGGTAACCAAACAAGAGGTCCCTTCACCAGCGATACAACTCCTCTGTGTCTCGTCTGGACGGTGACGAATGAGAGGGTCTGGTGGGCTTGAGGGACTGGGGGGGAACTAACAAGATGGCGTCTTGTTGAGGTGTGGCGTTGGTGACTTTAGTGTCTGGGGGGGGGAACTAACAAGATGGCGTCTTGTTGAGGTGTGGTGTTGGTGACTTTAGTGTCTGGGGGGGGAACTAACAAGATGGCGTCTTGTTCAGGTGTTGGGGCCTGGTGGGTTCAACTGCCGCAGGCAGGGGGGGACGTGTCAGAGCCGCGCTTTGACTGGCTCTCTGTGCTTTGATATGCTGTGTGTGTGTGTGTGTGTCTGTGTCAGGCTTACATCCATCTCTCTAGAGAGTTGAAAGAAAAGCTTGCATTTAACATCTGAAGGAAGTCTCAGTTCTGTTTCTCTGGGTTCTGAGATGCATGACCACACTAATGAACACACACACACACACACACACTGTTTCTGCCTCAGAACACACGGACATACACCTGGGATCTCGTTATTTATGTGAACTTAATCAGTGTTGAACGCCTCACCACACCAAATACATTTCTTATCACGCTCCTCCAGATGTTATTTGCCCAAAGCGAGTATCGGTAACTTATTTCAGAAGCACAGCAAGACCCGGTTTGTTTGATGGTTTGTCAAGACTGCAGGTGTATTGTTGACAAATTGTCTATATCCTGATTCATTCATTCCCTCCCAGAGTGTTCCGTTGACATCCTTCTATTCCAAAGTGTTGAGCTGCCATCAGCCCCACAGATCATCTGGGTGTGTCCCCAGGTCAGCGGTCCAGCTGCCCGGTTGCTAATCAAATAGAATACTGAGCTCCCACATCATTAGGAACTTCATCAGGAACACTTTGGTTTTCGTTCACGGCAGATAAAATCCAGGGTCTCAGACTTCACTCTGCCCTCTGGTGGCTTGAGATGAGCTTTGGCTTAATCGGGACATTTCATAGACTCAAGGGATCACGGCTTAATCAGAACAAATAATTGTGAGATGGATTTAGACTTAGACAGCCCACTTTTGGTGTCCATGTTGCAGAGGAGCCGTTCCAGTCAGGAAACCTCTTCTAGTGTAGGATCTCCCTCCTCGTCTGTCAGCCCCCCTGCTCTCCCTCTGGTCCTCAGCTGGGGCCTCGGCCTGTCGGTTTCTCTCCCTAACAACCGGCCCCCCTCCCTAACAACCGCCCTCCCTCCCTAACGACCGGACCCTTCAGTAGGGCATCCACGAGACGGGTCAGCGGGCCTGATCGATACACACACACAAACACAAACAAAAACACATACGCATGCACGCACGCACACGCACACGCACACAGCTGTGCTGATGAGGACAGCAGACAACATCAGTGTGCCCTTCTTTGTGGCGACTGAACTCACTCTTCAGCAGTAGCAGTAGCTCCTCTACAAGTGGACTGTCATTCATACACTGGTTACAGTCATGGTTGTCAGGCTCCTGAACCGTTTAAACTTTGGAAAGGTCAGATTCTCCCTTTCCAAAGTTCCCACATTAAGGGTGATGGACTGGTTCTTTGGTTGGAAAGAGCACTCCTGATTTATTTGTGTGGGGTTATGAAACGCTAATTTCAGCAAGTGCTGGGGAAATGTGCTGACAAATTTGTGTTTAATTTTTTGGTTGTTTGGAATCTCTCTAATCTCTAATGTTTATCTCTGCAGCATGTGGAAGGGTCTAATCTCTACTGTGTCTCCTCTCTATTGTGTCTCCTGTTCAGCATGTGGAAGGGTCTGAACGTGAACTGCACCGACAGTTCTGGGTACACACCTCTACACCACGCCTCGCTCAACGGACACAGGTAATAAGAAGGTCCTTGATCAAATCCCTGCGGTCAGTCTAACCATAGAGTAGCAGCCTGGAGCAAAATGTGAACAAAAGCGTTGAATAACTTAATGCTGACTTAATGCTAAATAATTGTTGAATGACTCAGTTATGGCGACTCATTAATCTTATTACTAGATTAATGATTCTAGTCTATAACAAAAATATTTCCCAAACATTTTCTTATCCATTTTGGACATGTATGCATGTACGCACACACATACACACACCAGTGCTATGCCTGCACACACATTGGTGAAACAATAAGACACAAATACCAACACAGTACAATACACACCTGTAAACACAACAAAGTCCCACATAACAGGTGCAGTTAGTTTTTTAAAAGCTGTCTTATGTAAGCATCTAAGGTCCAGTGTCTTAATCTCATAGGGCTGACACCACCCACCCAATACATTCTGTCCAGCCCTACCCATTCACAACATTGAAGCGTTTTGCTTCATGTAATATTGACTCATTTATGCATGATTAAGTACTGTTATGCGGCCCTAGAATTACAGTGGATGCTAAGAATCTGCAAAAATAGATATTGATTGAGAAGTGGTGTGTGTGTGTTTACCCTCAACCCCCCAGCAAAGTATGTGTCCCTTGGTTCCTCCGCCCCCCCACCCCCCCACCTCCTCCCCCCCTTCCTGCGCTCCAGGGCGAGCTAGCCTGACGCCGCCCGGCTAGCAGAACTGAGCGATTAGCGCTGGGCTTCAGGGGGGCAATTATCTCGATTTGATTCATCAGATGAGCTGGAGGAAGATGGGTTTGGGGGGGGGGGGAAGCAAAGATGGAGAGAGAGAGTGTTAAATGAGACTGCATCCTTCAATGGAGAGGAAGAGATATGACATGTTTAGAATAACAAAACACTGGAGGCAGAAAATACTTTATTTATGTATTTATTTAGATCTGTTTCCTTTAGTTTGTAATCACTCTTTTGTCTTTTTAAAATTTAAATGTATTAGTTTACTTTTTGCACTTTTGCCGTGGTCATTTTTAAAATATTTGCTTTATATTAATTCATATTCATAGTCCTCATTTGTATTTATATTCTGTACTCATTCAACTCAACGAAAGCGCCCCACACACATAGCATGTAGCTTAGCATATAACATAGCATGTGCCGTAGCAACATAGCATATGTATCCAGTCACTGACTGATATCGACCGCCCCGGTGTCCTTTCAATCCCCGAGAGTGTTTCTCCGAGCGTCGGCGGAACTCACGACTCACGACTCTTAATGCGGAGCTCTGGGCGGGAGAAGCCCTGAATTAAACATGCTAACAAAGCGCTTCATTAGCCAACCGTCCTCAGAGTGCTGCTCTGAGAGGCCTTGCCCTTTCCCATCTCCGCCGCCGCCGCCGCGAGCATTAGCATGCTAGCTGCGAGTGTCCCCTTTAGCGCCACCGGGGGCGTCTCAGCGTGACGGGAGGTCTCACTCTGTCGGGGGTCAGGGGCGTCTCAGCGTGACGGGGTTAAGGTCAGGGTCTCAGCGTGTCGGGGGGGTCTCTCCGCTCCAGGGAGGTGGTGCTGAAGCTGCTGCAGTTCGAGGCCTCGTCCAACATGGCCGACAGTAAGGGCTGCGTGCCGCTGCACCTGGCCGCCTGGCGCGGCGACGTGGAGATTGTCCGCATCCTGCTCCACCACGGGTCCTCCCAGTGCCACGTCAACCAGCAGGTGAGCCCCCCCACCAGTAACACCACTGTGCCCACGGGACCCCCTCTCCATCCAGGTCACCCACGTTACAGCATTGCTAGTCCAACACCATTAGCATCACCACCATGACCACAACCTTCTGGTTTCCTCTTTCACTATGTCTCTCTCCCTCTCTCTCTCTCTCTCTCTCTCTCTCTCTCTCTCTCTCTCTCTCTCTCTCTCTCTCTCTCTCTCTCTCTCTCTCTCTCTCTACCGATCAACAGTGTTTATGTTGGTG
>NC_140288.1:12846534-12876950 GCF_964030765.1 Micromesistius poutassou
GTAGGACCAATCACGATGCTGCTGCTCACAGGTAGGACCAATCGCAATGCTGCCAATCACGGCCTGCGTTTATGAGTTACGGTAGTACCATGCCCTCCTGTCCCATAAGCTACAGTAGTGGTCCTCGGCCGCCCTGAACTGGTTCTTACCAGACCTTCCTAGTTCTCCTGCACCATGACTTCATCTTACTATGTATGTGAGGCAGTGGCGGCTGGTGGTTTTTAAAGTGAGGGAGGAAGGACTGCGCGCTTGGTTGCCATTGTCCTGCTTGCACTGTTAGTGGCATATGGTGGCATAAGTACGTGAGAGGAGTTATTTCAGGGTGTTTTGGTGAATTACAAAATAGCAGGGAGGGATAATTATGTGAATAAAATTTAAACAAATCCACCAGTGGCAGCATTGTACTTTGAAAGCTGGTTGGCAGCATGTCTTGGACTAGGGCAGATGGAAAGGACGCAAAGCCAATTAATCAAATCAGGCCTACTCTTCATTTGTAAAACTAAATAAAAAAATCTGGGCCTATCATTGGGCCTATTTTTGCCCTCAATGACTGAAGCTATTGGTTGTAATTTGGCTATGTTTATTTTCAGCTACAATTGTTTTAAGAAAAATGAAGACACAAGACCAAAAGTGATGCCATTTAAAATGCATCACGTTCTGAGTCATTCACTAACATCCTTTCCACAATATTAAACAGAACGGTCAGAGTAACAAACAATTAAAAGAACAACAAAAACATAATTTCACAACTATTGAAATGGGCTGTAAACCTAACATTGTTTGAGGCAAATGTGGATGTTAATGGATGTTTCAGAATGTTGGTCATGGTGTTAAGCCAAATAAGATTGAGGGACTTCATTCATAGATCTGACCTACCATACCAAACGGGATAGTGATGGGAAGTGATTTCAGAATAACGGCAAGTGTAACTCCACGTTTTCGCCACCCTTTCAGATGGCTTGGTAACCCAACGGTGGAGTACCGAAAAATAGGTAGACTCAGCGTGTTTATTTCGGCAGACTTTTGGTGGTGGAAACGCCAATATAAGCGAACCGAACCGCACCGCTCGGTGGAAACGGCAATATAAGCGAACAGAGCCGCACTGTACGGCAATGAACAGTAGCGCACCGCTCGGTGGAAACTAGGCATACGAGCGGGTTTGTTGGTTCTCGTAGCCTAGAGAGTAGAGACTTGACGGGATAAACCCTCCCTCCGGGCTGCTCCACAGCCAGGCTCCTGCTTATTGGTTCATAGCGCAGCCAGGGCTCCAGCCTATACGTGAATAGACGTTGACACGATTCAGATCCCTTAGCTAGTCCCACCCACTCAGAGGAGGACTTTGCTCCTCTCGCCCATTGACTCCCATGTAACTCACCGGCTGCCAGTAGTTTCCGAAAATGAATGGGAGTCAATGGAGGCTGAGGGAGGAATGTCCTCCCCAAATTAATATCCAATAGGCGATAGGGGGTGCTAATGTCCCTTTACCCAGGGAAACGAACATTACATGTGCAAAGGCATTAAAGCAGTCATATTTAAGGGCATTAATTCATTACAGTAGTCTGGGCAATCTACATTTTGTTATTCTCAACAATGTTAAGGAGGATCTTCGCCCCCCCCCCCCGTCAACAATCACACCTGCAGTAGCGCACGTCCGCGATCCAACCCCCCCCGCCCCCCCCCCCCCCCCCCCCGTCAATAATTTGGATTGTGCCCCTCTAACAGAAAAGCCGGCCCCATCTCGGCCCCCCCATTAAAACCGGTCTAGAATCGCCACTGGTGAGGAGACCTCAAACATCAAGGGTAGAAACATGTACGCAGGAGGCCTGAGGCTGTACTGCTCCTTTGATCATGTGGAAAGTGTTTGTGGGTCAGGACCTTCACATGATGAATGTTGAGCAGGATCAGATGTTCCCGAACCAAGGAGCCGTTTGTAGATCAGCTGACAGACCCTTATGAATCGCTCATTGTTCTAACGCGGTTCTTTTAAGGTTTGTTTTCCTCAACACGTTGAGATTGTCCTGATTATTCCTGTTGTGCTTCGTGACGTGGGCGGTCTCCTGTCTGCGTCCTCAGGTGTTTTGATTGTCTGATTCCCTCATCAAAATAACACCCCAGTAGAAAACATCATTTAAATACATCAGAAGTAGTCACCAGAATTTCAACTCAAAAAGGCAAACTGAACCGTATTCAAAACGTGTTCACTTGATCTGTTCTTCGGTGAGGACATCAACATACTGTATATGCAGATCGATAGAGAGTATCTCAACAGATCTTTGTAAGTAGATCCCTATCATTTTGGAATGATAAAACAGGCATTTAACAGTTGCCCTGATGAAGGCCTACAATGGCCGAAACATGTTGGCAACTTTTTAAAAATTCCTATATGAATTAGCCTATGTATTAAAGCTTTTTAACTTCAAGAAGAGTGCCTTGGTCACCCTATCTTTTTAGAAACCATGTTTTTGTATTCCAAAGAGCACCTATGCCCTAACTGATATACTTAATCAGAACTACGCCGTAGCCCTCCAACCTGTCTACCTTTGTAGGCATTTAACAGTATTTGTATAAATTATAATATACAGAGTAGAACAAGCCCACATTATGAGTTCAAACACAACCTTTAAGATACACGTTGACTAGCTGTAGCTTAGCGCACTACATTTGATTGGTCAGCGTTGACAAGCTATAGCTTAGCGCGCTACATTTGATTGGTCAGCGTTGACAAGCTATAGCTTAGCGCGCTACATTTGATTGGGCAGCGTTGACAAGCTATAGCTTAGCGCGCTACATTTGATTGGTCAGCATTGACTAGCTATAGCTTAGCGCGCTACATTTTATTGGTCAGCGTTTACTAGCTATAGCATGAGGTATGAGGATTTGATGGATCGGCATGTTTTAAAATGTATGTGTAAGGAAAATTGGAAAATGGAGTCGCTGTGTTGTGGTATGTGCGTAAACATATGCCAGGTTTGGGTGTATAAGACATGGAGAAGGGTTTATGACGTTATTTTAGTTCTGTTGCTCCATGCTTCCTTAAACTCCTCTGCTCTACTTTTGTTTTGAATTAGTTTTAGTGTCGTGGAAATTCCAAAAATAACAATGGAACGTAACAGAACTTTTTAGCATTTCCCCATACACAAACACACAGTGTACACACATGCGCGCACACACACACACACACACACACACACACACACACACACACACACACACACACACACACACACACACACACACACACACACACACACACACACACACACACACACACACACACACACACACACAGTGTACGAAGGCGAAGTTGAGGATTTAAGTCTGAATGTGTATCCTGTATTTATTTGTATACTGACTGTGTGTGATACAGGCATACAGGTGTGTGTGTGTGGGTGTGTGCATGTATCTGGCTGCTTCTGGCAGTGTGTGTGTACGTGAATGCATCCGTGGATGTGTGCGTGTGTGTGCGTGTGCGCCCGTGTGTGTTTTTGCAGGAGCAGTTGCTGCAACAACTTTGATCTCACACATCTTAGTGGTTCAAAGCTCCTTTTGAATACTCAATATACATAAGGACACACACACACACACACACATGGCCCCCTACATACACACACACACACACACACACACACACACACACACACACACACACACACACACACACACACACACACACACACACACACACACAGACCCACGCCAACGCCAACGCAGGGGGAGAGAGGGAGAGCCAGAAGAGGGAGAGATGGAGGGGGAGAGAGAGAAGGAGGGAGGGAGAGTCAGAAGAGGAAGAAAGGGAGAGATGGAAGAGGAGAGAGGGAGGAAGGGAGAGTCAGAAGAGGGAGAGATGGAGAGATGGAAGGGGAGAGAGGGAAGAGGAAGAAGAGAAAGAAAGACGGAGGGATGATGAAGAAGAGTGAGAGAGAGGGGGGAGAGTGAGATGTGAGGGAGGAGGATGTAATGGGTGAGTGTGAGCGATTGCTAACATGCCAATAAAAGAGAGAGTGGGTGAAGACGAGAGGAAGGGAGTGAAGAACGGCTTAAAGGAGGGCAGAATAAACAGCGCGTGGGAGGAGGCAACGCAGAGATGACTGAAGAGAGTAGAGTAGAGAAAAGTTACTTTGTGAAGGCAGGAGAAGGCCTCTCTCGCTCTCTCTAAGCTGTATGACTGGGCGAGCCACCCCATCGCTTGCTACCGACAATCCTGGTCGAGAGAGGCCCAGAGGCCTAGTGTGTGTGTGTGTGTATGTGTGTGTGTGTGTGTGTGTGTGTGTGTGTGTGTGTGTGTGTGTGTGTGACTCGTCCTGGCGTGGGCGGGCGGTTAAAAGCAGGAACTATTTTTAACCTGAGATCCGTCTAAACTGTGCTGATGTGTGGGGAGGGGGGGGTGGGGGGGAAAACTGGCTTATGTTGTGCAAGTGATATGGGTTTGAGGGCTCTCTCTCTCTCTCTCTCTCTCTCTCTCTCGTGGTTTTGGGGCAGCAGTCGCCTGGTTGGTAGAACGCATTAGAAGACCTGCAAACCCAACAGCTGGGAGCTCATTCAACAGGAAGTTCATTAAAGAGTCAGGAAGTGTCATTGATACAGCCTGATGATGTCACAGCACCTTATCAAGGCTGTTGGGGGTGAGACTTCAGACTGAATGAACAGGAGAAAGAAGATCACCCATTGTCAATCAGGATCAGGGTTAGTCTGTCTGCCTGGCTGCCTGTCTGCCTGTCTGTCTTTCTCCCTGTCTTTCTCCCTGTCTGTCTGTCTCCCTGTCTTTCTCCCTGTCTTATCCCTGTCTGTCTGCCTGTCTGTCTGTCTGTCTGTCTGTCTGTCATTGCTTGTGTCTATAGAATATGATCTTCAGTGATACAGACCAGTAGAGACGCACACACACACACACACACACACACACACACACACACACACAGACTCACAGCAACAGAGTTTATGTTATATTAACATATTCTATTCCTATTTTATTATATATATATATATTTAATATGAAATATAATATTATACAAATATGTAATATTATATTTGTATATAACAGAGAGAGAGAGAGCGCGAGAGAGAGAGAGAAAGAAAGAAAGAGAGAGGATCAGAGGAATGAGAGAGGGAGAGAGAGTAACATGAACCAACATCTGTTTCTAACACACAAGCATGAACGCACATACACACACACACACACACACACACACACACACACACACACACACACATGCACACCCTGTCTCATTCCTCTGATCTCCTCTCCTTTCCTCGCCTTTGCCAGGAAATGTCGTCATAGCTTCATTGGGGGAATGGGTCAATCGGGTTACAGCGAGAGACAAGCTGATTTCCGTGGTAATATGCTCTGCTGGCGGGGATACGGCGGCCCCAGCGGACCCCCCACGGTGGGGGAGGACCCACGTGGTGGGGGCGGACCCCCCTTGTTGGGGCGGACCCCTGCAGTATGGGCAGACCCCCGCAGGGGCCCCACTGTAGGCCGTCTGGTCGAGGTACTCAGAGTGTTTAACTCTCCTCTCTCCCGCCCCTCATCAGATGGGCTCTGTGGTTTCTAACCTAACGGCGTCAGACAGTCAGACACAAACTGAATGTTTCTGTCTCTTCAACGCTTCACAGAGTATTCATTTTATTAATTTATATCAAACCCATCTGGAAATGATGCATTGAAAGCAGCATAGAAAAATATGGTTCTCAGCTTACTGGTTCTCTGGTGGATCGTTATAGAGCCGTCAGGAACATCATATATACATATTCATGTATATCAGGGAGCTTGGTGTGTGTATTAACATATGAATGGCTGATCCTATGGCTCAATAACCTGGTTGGCAGTGTGGCTTTGGTTGGCATGGTAACTTTGATCGTCATGGTAACTTTGATGGGCATGGGCACTTGTGTGTAATGGTAACTGGTCACCATGGTGACCTCCTCGTCGCCATGGTGACCTCCTCGGCCAGATCTCTCAGTGGAACCTCCTTCCTTGCAGGAGGAAAGTGTGTAGAGATTCGAACAGCCTCAGAACGATGAACCAGAACCACACACCAAGCACTGCAGCAGAATGCTGACGAGCTCGAGGAGAAGAGAGGATTTATGTACTGGAGCCTTAAACTCCACCAGGCTGCTACTTCTTACCTCTTTAAAATTCCCCCTGGTTTGTGTGTGTGTGTGTGTGTGTGTGTGTGTGTGTGTGTGTGTGTGTGTGTGTGTGTGTGTGTGTGTGTGTGTGTGTGTGTGTGTGTGTGTGTGTGTGTGTGTGTGTGTGTGTGTGCGTGCATAAGGAATAATGCCAAACATGAATGACGGTTCAGCTGAGAGAAGCTTGATGCTCCGTATCGAAGAGATCTGCCTTTAGACACAGCGGGACCCCAGATATGGAGGATAGCTGTGTGTGTGTCAGTCAGAGTAACGTGTTCTCTTTGTAATACTTTGTAGAGCCTCAACTTTATTTCCAAAGTTTCCAGTAAAGTTTGAGCTAATCTTCCAGTAAAGTTTGAGTTATTAATTATCCTGCATTCTGCAAACTCTCTCTCTCTCTCTCTGTTCTCCTGTTCCTCAATGTTTCTCCCTCACACACACACACACACACACACACACACACACATACACACACACACACACACACACACACACACACACACACACAGACTAACACACACACACACACACACACACAGACTAACACACTTAGCCACCCAGAACTGCAGGAGAGAGGGCCTTTCTGTTACCATGGCGACCATATCTCACCTGTTGCCAGCAGGCATAGAGCTGGGGTGGACAGACGGACGGACGCCGCATGGATGAATGAATGAAAAAGATGAATGGATGGGGGGCATTGTGCAGAGACCCAGCTTCTGAGTGAGTGACAGGCTGACCTCAGAGGTGAGCTCTGACCTCAGTCCCAGGGCTTTAAAGGGCCAGTGAACCCTAAACCTCTCTGGTTCTGTTTTAATTGTGCTGATATATATTATGATCATCCTACTCTGCTCCAGCTCAAGTCCATCTCTCCTGTCAGCCTTCAGAGGCTCTTCCACAGAGGGCCATTAATTACCTTTCAATCTGAATTACGATTATGGCTTCTAACGATTATGAAAATGGGGGGGGGGGGGGGGGGCTCCGCTCCTGCTCTCTCCTTCAGCTCCTGTGGGTCTGAATCCACTTTGGCGCAGCTGGTATCTGCTGGAAGACTGAACGTGTGAGCAGCAGAAACCAGGAGGGCGTGAGGTGGAGGAGATGAGGAGAGACTTTGACTTTGAAGAGCAGAAGACAAGTCGCAAAGAACTCAGAGTGGAGAATCCCTGCAGTTGTGTTTTCTGTCATTATGCATCATTATCCTGATAATATTGAGATAACACATCTAATGAGGGTTTGCGATCTTCCTCTCCGTCTAAAACCACGGGGGGGAAGGAAAGCGAGCTTGGAGAAGATGAATGTTTAATACTGTTGTCCTGTTCGGTGCATGAGCAAGCTCATGATTTCAAAATGGATTTCCTGGCATCATTTATGTATCCATTTGTGCATCCATTTGTGGTGTGGTCATTTCAAGGAGAAGTCAGTAGAAGAAGTAGGAGAGTACCCTCGACTGATGGTTCCTGTGTTTAGAACCCAATAACTCAAATGTTGATGGGTGCTCCTAGCCTCCATCCACGGTAAATGTTCTTTAAGGGTTCTTTAAATGTTCTTTAAGGGTACTTTAAGGGTTCTATAAAGAACCTTGCGTTGCACCACGCTAAACATGCGGTTGTTTCCTGGGTTGCTCACTGTGGTCCTGCTAAACCTTTTTAGCAGTGGGCAGAGCCTCGGGAACCCTGGAGATGGTTCCTCTTTCTGTTGGGGGTTCAGATCCCGATACTGGGTGTCCGCATCGACACGCGGTGCTGGAATCAGAGTGGCGTAATGAGAGGAGCGTGAGGTGTAATGAATCCAGCGTCCCTCCCTCGGCGAGAGGCAGAGAGAGACAGTGTCTCGATCTGAGTCCTTACGTAAGCGAGCTGCAGCAGCTCTCTTGAGTCGGAGGCTCTGGCGTTATGTCATTTTATTATTGCTGTTTGCTCTGCATATGGTAATGAGTTCGAGGCCTGCTTCTGGGTTTGCTGCTTTCTGTGCGTGAGGACCAATTAGAGGGCTACAGTAGAGAGGGGGGGGGGAGAGGGTGAGTTAGAGAGAAGGGGGGAGAGATAGAGAGTGAGTTTGAGAAAGGAGGGGTGAGAGAGAGAGAGGGGATTGAGGCGGGAGAGAGAGAGAGGGGGGGGGGATGGAGGGAGCATGATAAAGAGAGAGATTGAGAAAGAGAAAGAGAGAGACCATGTGAATTCCTCAGATGCTGTTCATCCTGAAAAAAAGCGGTCATTACTTCTGTTAACAGGATTTGGGACATAACAGCTTATTATGATATTAGAAGTCTGGCTGCGTTTTGTGTTATAATCAGGTCTGAACAGCAGAGTAATACGACATCAATCACAGGCTCCTGAAATGGAAAGCGCGTGTGCGTGTGTGTGTGTGTGTGTGTGTGTGTGTGTGTGTGTGTGTGTGTGTGTGTGTGTGTGTGTGTGTGTGTGTGTGTGTGTGTGTGTGTGTGTGTGTGTGTGTGTGTGTGTGTGTGTGTGTGCGCTTGCATGTATTAACCTGATAATAATAATCTGTTGTACCTTCACTATGTAAATGAAATGCAAATCATGAGTAATAGCCATTAGTTACATGTGAAGGACACACACGCACATACGCACTCTTATACACGCACACAATTTTGCTGAGGAGGCAGGGGAAGGCTCGAGGGGAATCAAGTTTGTCTCCGTCTTGTGAGGCGAGCACAAGAACAATTTCCTCTTCATCGTTCCCTCATGGTGGTTCTCCAGGACTTGGTTTGCAGACCAGCTATTGTCATATGACCCTCTGCAGCCCAGTCACATGACCCTCTGCAGCCCAGTCACATGACCCTCTGCAGCCCCGTCACATGACCCTCTGCAGCCCCGTCACATGACCCTCTGCAGCCCTGTCACATGACCCTCTGCAGCCCGGTCACATGACCCTCTGCAGCCCAGTCACATGACCCTCTGCAGCCCAGTCACATGACCCTCTGCAGCCCTGTCACATGACCCTCTGCAGCCCTGTCACATGACCCTCTGAAGCCCGGTCACATGACCCTCTGCAGCCCAGTCACATGACCCTCTGCAGCCCTGTCACATGACCCTCTGCAGCCCTGTCAATGCACTTAGTTCAAGTTTTGTTCCTCTCCTTTTATTTTCGTTTACCTTTGGCTCTTAGTTTGTCCTTTATCGTGGAGAGGTGTAGTCCGATTTATTAATATTGAATTGTTCCCCTGTGCTGAAGTTGGGATGTTTAAACATGTGTGTGTGTGTGTGTGTCTCCCCCCTCTTCCAGACGACGGGCCGTACCAGCGGGACCCTCCTCCCGCTCCCCCTCCTTCTGCTCCTGCTTCTGCTCCTGCTCCTGCTCCTGCTCCTCCTCCCCAGGCCTCCTCCTCCCTCCTCGCGGAGGACCGCCGGAAGAGTCACATCCCAGAGGAGTTTGCGGGCCTCCTGCACGGCTCGTCTCCGGCCTGCGAGAACCCAGACACCCCCTACAAACTGTACTGCCCCCGGGGCGGCACTGCCGCGCCCCCACAGACCGTGACTCAGACCCAGACCCTGACCCCCAACTCCCCCTACCACCTCCAACTCCCTAGGGGCACGCAGGCCCCCGCTGCCCCGCCCCAGAACCAGACCCTGAGTCAGACCCAGAGCCAGAAGGAGCTGTACTGCCAGGTACGTTCCTCCAGGCTCAGAGCCCTTTCTGATTGGTTCGCTTTGCGAGGGGGGAGGAGAAACTACAACGTGACAACAACAACAAATCCTTGAGTTCCGACATGAAGTTAAATTCTAATAAATCCAACTCTTTCATTTGTGTTTTTAATTCCCTCAGCGGGTAGACCGGTCCCGCCCGGCCCCGCCTCAACAGACTCCGCCCCCCCAGACCCTCCAGTCCTCTGGGGAGCAGCCGAAGCCGCAGGTGGTCTTCCGGACGGTCTTCCACACCAGGGTGAACCAGGCGCCGGCCCCCGAGAGCCCCGTCTCGCCCCGGGGCTACAGCACCCTGGGACACCGGCCCGCCCGCTCCCCGCGCCACTCCGCCGCCGCCGCCGCCGTGGCGCTGGGCCTCGGCGGGGCGGGTGTCCCGGGCCTCGACGGGGCGGGGGTCCCCGAGCTGGCCGCCGCGTCGGGGGGCTACGAGGAGCGCGCCTGCACCCTGGACCGGAGGAGGTCGGCTCCCCGCAGCCTGCTGGACCTCCAGCTCTCCAAGTCCCTCTCCGACTCCAACATCGTGGGCGTGTCGCCCATACAGGTCAGTCAGTCAGCCGACCAGTCAGCCAGTCAGTCAGTCACTTTATATACTGATTCATTTATGGAGAGTGGGAGGGGTTTATGGTGAGTGGGAGGGGTTTATGGAGAGTGGGAGGAGTCTAGGGTGAGTGGGAGGGGTTTATGGTGAGTGGGAGGGGTTTATGGAGAGTGGGAGGAGTCTAGGGTGAGTGGGAGGGGTTTATGGTGAGTGGGAGGGGCTTATGGTGAGTGGGAGGGGTTTATGATGAGTGGGAGGGGTTTAGGGAGAGTGGGAGGGGTTTATAGTGAGTGGGAGGGGTTTATGGTGAGTGGGAGGGGTTTAGGGAGAGTGGGAGGGGTTTATGGTGAGTGGGAGGGGTTTAGGAAGAGGACCTGATTTTTTCTAATATATACCACAGGACGTGATGTTATTGATCACATTATTGATAGCACTATTGATCAGCATTGACTGCAGAAATGTCCCGGTTGTTTTAAGTTGAGATGTTACGCATTAGACTTTAACGCCTGGTTGTTTTACATCAGGAGGAGCTGAGCTGGGGGTCCGGATACCGGGGCCAAGGGGCCGGCAGCCCACGGCAGATGGGGGGGGCCAGCCCAGGGGGGCGGCTGGAGAGGACCCCCTCCTTCACCGCCGAGTGGGACGAGGTGAGGAGGTTATTAGTAGTTAGATATTTAGAGTTAGCTAGCTCACATTATTTTAAATAGACATATTTATTATTTTTTTACTTATGTATTGACATATCTTTATCAAGCTAGTTAGCCAACAAGCTTGCTAGCTGTTGTCGTCTGTAAGATCTGTGTTTGTCGTCATGTTTGTTTGTGTGTCTGTCTATTTCGACAGTTCAATCAGGAGAGGCTATTATTACAATGAACCACGACATCCACTGTCGACCCGGTGATTAGGCACCATCAGGTGATTGGATGGAGACAATCCATGAAGCCCCCTGATGGGGTCCAGACCCTCTCTCTGGGGACGGTGGGTCCATGGAGCCCCCTGATGGGGTCCGGACCCTCTCTCTGGGGACGGTGGGTCCATGGAGCCCCCTGATGGGGTCCGGACCCTCTCTCTGGGGACGGTGGGTCCATGGAGCCCCCTGATGGGGTCCGGACCCTCTCTCTGGGGACGGTGGGTCCATGGAGCCCCCTGATGGGGTGGTTTGTTTTGTTGTAGCTAGTCAGTGGGCTGTTTGTTGAAGGCCTGTCCGTGTTTGGTGGGTTTTGTTGTGGTGATGTTTATTAGTTTTAGTTGTTTGTGTTTGTGTTTGTCTTCTGTTCACTCTGACGGGGGGAGGTCAGTGGCTAGTTAGTTGAGTCCAGACTAGTTGTTTGTGTTTGCTTTCTGTTCGTACTGAGGGGGGTGGGGGGGGTCATGCTGTCCCCAGCAGTGTTTTTAAAGAGCTGAGGGGCTGATTACAGGAAACACGTACTGCCCAGCCACGGACGGATTTTAATTAAACACCCCCTCAGATTTTAATACGGAAAATGTTGATGGTGCTGTCACAGCTGGGACCCATTCAACAGCCAATCATCATCAAGTTGCACTTCAGATCAGCCAATGTGCTCCCAGTGGCTGCTAAGTGCTGTAAGTGTTCCTCTTAGGGGAGGACGGGGGGAAACAGAAACAGATGGATCATTCTGCTGGGGTCGTCCTCCAGTGGGTTCTGGGGGGACGCCGCGGCCCCCTTTGGGAGTGGGAGGGAGGAACTAGGGAGGAGACCGGGAGCCAGCAACGCTACGATAGACCGCTAGAAGGAGGGGTTGAATACAGGTTATTGCAGGGTAGGTGGCAGTAAACAACGTGGTCTTTCTCCCAGACTTCAGTTAATGGAGTCCTTCTCCGTGAGAAAGTACAGTATTAGTTAGTGAGCTTAGATGTTAGTACAGTATTAGTTAGTGGGCTTGGATGTTAGTAACTTAGTACAGTATATTTGGGTTTATTTTGATCTCGTTCATGGAGGGCCGTTCCTCTTTGTGATGGATTCAGGGGCGTGGTCAGGGGCGTGGTCACTGGCATGCATCTCCACGGCAATGCTGTCAGGACAGAGTCACCTTCCCTGCCCGCCGCACTGAAAATACACAGACAGAGAGACAGAGAGACAGACAGACACACACAATGCACACATCACGCAGCATCCATCCATTCATACACAATGGCATACAAGCTATGAAACACACACACAGAAACCAACACACACACTCACACACTGAACTACTCAAACAAACACACGGCTGCTACAAGCTTCCTGATGGTGATGGATTACCAGACCGTAGTAATTCACACACTTCTCCTTAATTAACACAACCTTTATTGTGCAGGTGCATCCCTGAAGGCCTGTGGGGGGGGGGTGTTCCCCCTGGTGGGGTCCCGGTGGTAGAGACACAGCTTCTCTGTCTGCCCCTCAGCCAGGAGGAGCAGAGGGGGCAGGGGGGGTGAAGCCCCAGGAGGGGACAGTAGAACCTAAAGATAGCCGGATTCATTAGCATTAGCTCTCGGAGGGGCTAGTTTACCATCCTCCCCATCATCCTCCTCTTCCTCTCCCTTCTTGCCTTTTATTTCCCTCACACTGTATTTTGTTGTACTTTGATACGTTGGCTTCTGGTATCCCTCGTCTCTATTCTCTGCTGAGATGTTTCCTACGTTTGAGTAGAGGACCTGCGACTGTAAACACTTTCCCTCGGGGCCAGTGGAGAACTTCAGTGAGGGGGGGTGAGGACAGCTAGCCCGCGACACACGGCCGAGCATCTGTTGAGTCAGATCAGGGTTCGGGACATGCAAATGAGGGTGAGAGACCACACCCCACAGTCACACTCTCCCCTCCCAGTGTACGCCGGGATGGGAGAGTGCTGTACGGCGACAGGGTCGCTGAGGACACCAGGGAATACATCGCTGGGGAGCTGTCCTGTCTCGGAGGGTCATTAGTATGACTAAGCACAATATTAGCGCCTAATTTGTGATTGGATCAGACCAGGATTACCTGTATAGTGGGCTAATAGAGAGCTTGATTCAGCATGCAGCGACTCTTCAAAAGACTGTGAGGATAAGGACGGGGCGTCAGCCATCGGTTGACGTGGGACTGACGGAGGGCGTGGGTTAGCCTTCTGCAGCACCTAGCCTCTAGCCATATAAACGGGGGTCCCCACACACAAACGCCCGATATATATAACAATCATGTATTTCCAATCGATTAATCGTTTTGGCACCAGTGAAGCGAGAAATACCATAAGCTTAACATTGTGTTTCTAGGTAAAATATTGACGTTTGTTAGGCTCCTCGACGTCCGTAATGGTTAGCTTTTGTGATAGCCACCTTGGCGAGAGCGGTGAGGTCATCACGCTCAGCTAGCCTCAATGGGAGTCAATGAGACTGACAACTGAAAGTATACGAAGCAGGTATGAAATTAAACTGTTGATTCTGAAAAAAAGTATAAATTATATCAAAATCTGTTCATCAATATCTGAAGATCAAAGTGTGTTGATTTGTTAAATGTTTGAAAGAAGGTTAACGGTTAGAAATTGACCAAGTTGCAAAGTCTGAAGTAGTGAGCCCAGATGGCGGGCTACATAGCAGGTTGGCTAACCAGATGGCGGGCTACATAGCATGTTGGCTAACCAGGTGGCGGGCTACATAGCAGGTTGGCTAACCAGGTGGCGGGCTACATAGCATGTTGGCTAACCAGGTGGCGGGCTACATAGCAGGTTGGCTAACCAGGTGGCGGGCTACATAGCAGGTTGGCTAACCAGGTGGCGGGCTACATAGCAGGTTGGCTAACTGCGAGCAAATCTTGGCTAATGACTGGCAAGTTGCTCCTAAAATAAATCCATCCAACATACCGGGCTAATGAATCTTTCTGCTACTGCATCCCCCTCCAGCATGCACACACACACACACACACACACACACACAGTCAGACACACACTAATGAAGCTACTGCAGGATTTGCTGACATGATTTCCAGTCGTACTTCTTCCCCCCATTCCTCCACCAATCCTCTCCTTATTCCCCCAGACTTTGAGTTGTGGTCATTGGTTCCATCCCTCACTGGTGTGTTGGATGCGACCGGGATTGACAGCCTGTGAAGGGCCCGGGTTAATGGTCTCTGTCTGTGATTGACAGCGAGGAATGAACTTCTCCTCTTACTTCTAACTCATTAGCACTGTCGTGTTTGTGCCACTTAGATTGACTCTCTCCCTCCCTCTCTCTCTCTCTCTCTCTCTCTCTCTCTCTCTCTCTCCCTCCCCCTCTCTCTCTCTCTCTCTCTCTCTCTCTCTCTCTCTCTCTCTCTCTCTCTCTCTCCAGATTGATAAGATCATGAGTTCCATCGGTGCAGGCATCGGGAGCGGACTGGATGCCAAGGAAGACCACACAGGTGTGTGTGTGTGTGTGTTTTTTTTTGTGTGTGTGTGTGAGTTTATACTTGCGCCTATGTGTACTTGTTGACAGAGTGCTATTAAGTGTGACCGTGGAGAGAGATCCCCCCCCCCCCCCCCCCACTATCATTCATCCTTCTCCTCCCTCCATCCCTCCCTCTCTCTCTCTCTCTCTCTCTCTCTCTCTCTCTCTCTCTCTCTCTCTCTCTCTCTTTCTACTAACCATGGTACCAAGAAGATGCAATGTTGTGCTAGCCCTGCCCACTCTGCTCACACGCACACACACACACACACACACACACACACACACACACACACACACACACACACACACACACACACACACACACACACACACACACAAACACACAAATGTACACACACATACACACCACACCATGTATGGGGGAGGGGGACTGCAGACACAGAGGCTGATCTGATGGTTACTACAGAGAGAGAGAGAGAGAGAGAGATAGACTACCAACACTACAGAGAGAGAGGGGGAGAGTGGGGGGGGGGGAGGAGGGGATATAGAGAGAGATATAGGGAGATGGGGGGAGTTACAGAGATAAAGCAGAGGATGAGAAGGGGGTCGGATGGAGGAGGTTAAAGGCAGAGAGAGAGAGCTCTATAGATGGAGAGAGGCTGAAGAAAGAGCGAGTAGGGCGAGAGAGCAAAGGGAGAGGGAAGAGAGAGGGAGACAGAGCGTAGCAACAGGAGGGAGCGAGAGAGATGGAGAGAGAGGGAGGGAGAGTGAGAGAGGGAGAGAGAGAGGCTGCAGAAGCATACAGATGAGAGTGGGAGTACTTGATAAAGAGAAATCCACTGCACAGGCAGCTCTCTCTCCGCTTCCTCTCTGCCTCGCACGCTCCTCCGCTCACACACACACACACACACACACACACACACACACACACACACACACACACACACACACACACATAAACACGTGCGCGCGTACAGGCGCATGCAGCGCAGATGCGCGCACGCCCCTGGAAGAAGCCGCCGAGCGAGAGGCAACAAGCTGAAAAGAGAAACCTCCGGCACGCTGAACGCAGCGCCACACACTCGCTCGCTCGCTCGCTCGTCCTCTCGCTCGCCCGCTCTCGGATCTATTCCTCCGACCGGAGCCTCCTTCCTCTCTCCGCTCCTTCGCTGCGACTCTCTTCCCGCTCTGACTCGGATATAAACCCCCCCACCCCCCCCCCCGGGACCGCCACCGCCGCCTCTGGATACAACCTCGACTCCCGCTGCCTCGTCTCATCTCTCTCTCGCTCTCCTCTCTCTCTCTCTCTCTCTCTCTCTCTCTGTCTCTCCATCGCTTCCCTTCTTCACCTCCTCTGACTGGATCTGGGGAGAGAGAGTGAGAGGTACTCCACCTCGCTCTCCCCTTTCACCTCCTGCTGCTTGCCCTCCTCCTCCTCCTCCTCCTCCTCCTCATCCTCTCCCTCCTCCCCCAGATCCCTCCACTACCCCCCCCACCACACCCCCCCATTCCCAGCACCCCTGCTCCCCCCTCTCCCCCCTCTCCCAGCATGCTGATGCTGTTCCCAGCCTAGCTCCCCTCCCTCTCTCCCTTCACCTCCACCTCTCTCCTCCCTTCTTCCTCCATCACTCTCTCCCCCTCCTCTCCCCCCTTCTCACCTCCCCCTTCTCGAACCCCCTCCCCTCCTCCTGAACTCCCCTTTACCTGACCCCTCACCCTACCTTTACCTGACCCCTCACCCCACCACCTTCCTTCCTTCCCTCCTGCCCCTCCTGATCTCCCTCTCCCTGACCCCTCACCCAACCCCCTCCTCCACCTCCACCTCCTCCTCCACCTCCCTCTCCCTGACCCCTCACCCCACCACCTCCTCCACCTGCTCCTCCCCCTGCTCCACCTCCTCCTCCAACCCCCTGGATGCCCCATGGCCGGCTCCTTTGACAGCCACATTGCGCGCCACAACATGATGTGGCAGTGCCAGCTGTCGCAGCCCGACTGCCGCTGCTACCGGGTGGACGGCTACTCCCTCCTGAAGCGTCTCCCCCTGCACCCCCTCATAGGACCTCGCTGCCCGCTGCAGTCTGTGGGCCAGTGGCTGGACTCCATCGGCCTGGTCCAGTACGAGAACCACCTCCTGGCCAACGGCTTCGACAATGTCCAGTTCATGGTGAGTGGGAGCACTGGTTCTGTTCCAGTTCATGGTGAGTGGGAGCACTGGTTCGGTTCCAGTTCATGGTGAGTGGGAGCACTGGTTCTGATGGGGGAATGTGAGGGATCTCAGTTCTGTTGTTGTGGTCCGGTGTTTACTGTTATAGATCTGCTTCACATCGGTCCTCAGCTCACCTCTAAGTCCCTTGGGGGAAAGTGTTGACATGCAGAGTGACTAGATGGAGATGGTTTAATGATGGATGAAAGGTGGTTCAGGTGGGGCTTATGAAGGGATGATGCAGAAGACTTTGGAGGTTACAGGACCCTGGACCTACATAGTGACCCCAGGTGTGTTGTTACATAGTGACCCCAGGTGTGTTGTTACATAGTGCCCTAGGTGTGTTGTTACATAGTGCCCCTAGGTGTGTTGTTACATAGTGACCCCAGGTGTGTTGTTACATAGTACCCTAGGTGTGTTGTTACATAGTGCTCCTAGGTGTGTTGTTACATAGTGACCCCAGGTGTTACATAGTGCCCCTAGGTGTGTTGTTACATAGTGCTCCTAGGTGTGTTGTTACATAGTGCCCCTAGGTGTGTTGTTACATAGTGCCCCTAGGTGTGTTGTTACATAGTGCTCCTAGGTGTGTTGTTACATAGTGCCCCCATGTGTTACATAGTGCCCCTAGGTGTGTTGTTACATAGTGCCCCTAGGTGTGTTGTTACATAGTGCCCCTAGGTGTGTTGTTACATAGTGTCCCTAGGTGTGTTGTTACATAGTGCCCCTAGGTGTGTTGTTACATAGTGCCCCTAGGTGTGTTATTACATAGTCTCCCAAGATGTTGCTTAGTGTCCCCAGATGTACTGTTACAGGTGTAGCCCTCACACGTTTAGACCACAACGTGCACTACGGTCAAAAGCCAGAGCAAAGAACGCACTCTAATGCCAATTACACACAGACACAAACACACACAAACACAGACATACACATACACAGACACACGTGGAGACAGCCACCTGTAGTGTCCGTTTTCGCCCGACGTTGGCATAATTTTCCCAGCCTACAGTTTTTCTTTGAAGCACACCTTTCATCTCCAGAGAGAGAGAGAGAGAGAGAGAGAGAGAGAGAGAGAGAGAGAGAGAGAGAGAGAGAGAGAGAGAGAGAGAGAGAGAGAGAGAGAGAGAGAGAGAGAGAGAGAGAGAGAGAGAGAGAGAGAGAGAGCGCACACCTGGCTCTCATCATCATAACTAAGCTCTTGAGGAGTGTGTGTGTGTGTGTGTGGGTGTGGCTTAGCCAACACTTTCTTTCCTTCATTAAATGTATGCTTTAATTAGGTCTTGGAGATGCATTGATGTTAACTACAAATGAGTCAGATCGTGACATGAGAGAGAGTTATGTTTCATAAGCAGACGGTCTGCTGCCCTTCTTTACAATATCTGAGGGGAGAGCCACCTGACGTCATTATCTGTGTGTGTGGGGGGCGTTCCATTGGTTACCCTGGTAACAGTAGACATACACAAATTTCACCATTTTCTCTCTCTATCTCTCTCCATCTTTCTCTCTCTCCTTCTCGCTCTCTCTCTCTCTCTCTCTCTCTCTCTCTCTCTCTCTCTCTCTCTCACTCTCAATCACTCTCACCCTTATCCATCTATTTGTCTCCTGTCCACTCAGCCTTTATCAGTTCATGTCCACTAATGTGATGGCTAATGCCTGCGCTAATTGCTAAAGCTGTTTGTTTAATTGGTTACTGAATGTCCCTGAACTGGGCATATTAATCAATTCCTCATATTAATGGGTTAGAGAGAGAGAGAGAGAGAGAGAGAGAGAGAGAGAGAGAGAGAGAGAGAGAGAGAGAGAGAGAGAGAGAGAGAGAGAGAGAGAGAGAGAGAGAGAGAGAGAGAGAGAGAGAGAGAGAGGAGAGAGAGAGAGAGAGAGAGAGAGAGAGAGAGAATTGCAAATGAACAAATGAACAATATATCCTGTGTAATTAAATCATTATATTGACACAGTACTGAATGAATACATATAGGAATACAGAGCTTGTTGACAGCAGAATACTAAATTGCCATTGGCTATGTACAAACATATTGTCTGAATATATATTGTATTACATTAAGGAACAGTGATATTATTCAATGCTGTTGTTAAATGACTAATGTCTAACAGGACAGTGTAACGTTTGCTGGAAGAAACAGAAACAGACCTTACACATATGAAGCAACTATCAAAGAATGCATAAGCTAACACATCATTTATTAGTACAGTAATCCACTCACACTGTAACTAGCTTACACATTACCAGTAACTAACGTGAACATGGCACATAAGCTGATTCAAGCTTGGACCGTTGATCATTGGTCTGGGATCAGCATTCTCTGTTTGTCCAAATCGGACCGATAAAAATACGTAGTTCTCTTACTGAGCTTTGTAAGCGACCATGGCCAGAGTTATATCAACAATCACATCTCAGAACAGAGTAATAACAACCATAACATCTCAGACCAGAGTAATAACAACCATAACATCTCAGACCAGAGATATAGCAACCATAACAGACCAGACCAGAGTTATATCAACCATAACAGACCAGACCAGAGTTATATCAACCATAACAGACCAGACCAGAGTTACATCAACCATAACAGACCAGACCAGAGTTATATCAACCATAACAGACCAGACCAGAGTTATATCAACCATAACAGACCAGACCAGAGTTATATCAACAATCACATCTCAGAACAGAGTAATATCAACCATAACATCTCAGACAAGAGACCATAACAGACCAGACTAGAGTTATATCAACCATAACAGACCAGACCAGAGTTATATCAACCATGACAATCAATCAGTCAATCAACTTTATTTCCAGACTCATGGTCCAATAAATACACATACCTATACAAACAACTACACATACACAAACAACAACAGCACACTTGGACCATGGAGACCACGGAGCCACTGCTTCACTCTGTACGTTAACTGTTCTAACCCTGACCCATGAGACTCTGTTGAGTTCTAAGCCCGCTCTGTCACATGCCCACAGACAAGACAGAATTTATTCTGAGCTGGTGTCGTGTTATCAGTGTCATCATGTCATCATGCTTTCTGGTCGTATTGTGGAACATCACTGCTACCTGTATCTGCTTCACCCGGGGAACAGGAATAAGCTCCTCCAGTCCTGTCATGCACATCATTAATATCATTATTATAATTAAAACATATGTACACACACACACACACACACACACACACACACACACACACACACACTCAGAAGGTTGGTCATTGGTTGCACTTTGTCAGTAATTCAGTGGGGAATCTCCGTACCCTCCTCCTCTTCCTCCTCTCCCTCCTCTTCCTCTTCCCTCTAACTGTGTGTTTTACGTTCCATTCCTCGCTCCTTAGATTTGCATTCAGATCAGATTAATATTTATCATGGTGGAGTTGAAACAGAGGTCCCTTCTGAATATCCACACTCTCATGTAACTCCAGAAGACCTCCTAGTGAGGTGGAGAGCTGACCGCTGTCTGTCAGCAGTTTGATGTCTGCAGACTTCCTGTACGTGTCCCTAAGCCCCGCCTACTACAACCTGTGTAGATGAGTTAGTCTCCAGCCCATGTAGATACTTTAGACTCCAGCCTGTGTAGATGAGTTAGACTCCAGCCAGTAGATGAGTTAGACTCCAGCCAGTAGATGAGTTAGACTCCAGCCAGTAAATGATCAGATCTGGCACCTGGGTGACGGATTTGACTGTAATGACAGTCGGGAGTCGGGACATTTCCTCCAAAAACCCAACAAGGAGAATTCATAGCGAGACTCAATCACAAACTTAAAGGGACTGAAGTGAAAGGAGAGGAATAAAGTAGTGTTTAAAGTAGGGATCCTGTGCATAATGTTCAGTCAGTACTGGACTGACTGGCTGCATCGGTCAGTAAGATTTATAATTATTAATAATTATTTTAATTTATATAGCGCTTTTCTAGACACTCAAAGCGCTTTACAGTGAAGGGGGACCTCACTAACCACCACCAATGTGTAGCACCCACTTGGGTGATGCACGGCAGCCAATTGGCGCCAGAACGCTCACCACACACCAGCTTGAGGTGGAGAGTGAGGGAATTAATGAATGAGCCAATTCTATATATATATATATAGGGGGATGATTAGGGGGCCAGATTGAATGAGCCTGGTTGGGCAGTTTTAGCCAGGACACCGGGGGATCCCCTACTCTTTGCGATAAGTGCCCTGGGATCTTTCATGACCTCAGTGAGTCAGGACCTCGGTTTTACGTCTCCTCCGAAGGACGGCACCTTCCACAGCACAGTGTCCCCGTCACTGCACTGGGGCATCGGGAATTATGTTTTTTTGGCCAGAGGGAACAGTGCCACCTACAAGCCACCACCCGACACCACTTACAGCACCTGGTATTCTGAGGCGGTCTCCCATCCAAGTACTAACCAGGCCCGACCATGCTATAGCTTCCGAGATCAGACGAGATCGGGCATTTATGAGTTGTATGGTCCAGGCGGAAGAGTTCTCGTTAAAGAACTCCACAGGCTCCACTCATTCTGTGTGGAGGAACCAGCTCTACATCACATTCATCATCATTATTAATAATTCAGTATCATATCTGACATCACATTTATTATTATTATTACAGTTTGATTTCATATCTAAGATCAATAAATGATAATGATTAATACACATACACGCACACGCGCACACACTCATATGTACCAATATTCAATAGTTGGAGTGTAGAAATGCACATGTAGTTCTTCCCCAGCCAGGGAGGGACAGGTGCTGCTGAGGAAAAAGGATGGATGTTGTCATGGAGACTGTTCTGTTGACGCTCCAAGATTTTCTAGGGTCACGGACGTCACAAGAGCCCAAGATAGACAAGCTTATTTTCTAAAGTGTATGTGTTTGTGTGTGTGTGTGTGTTTCTGTGTGTCTTCTTGTGTGTCTGTGTTCTTGTCCTGTCCTGGGTGTCCCTACGTGTGTGTGTGTGTCCGTGTGTGTCTGTGTTCCTGCATGCTTGTCTTCGTATGCCTGACCGCGACAAATAAGGTCTGTTGATCAGATGATCCATGAAGCCGATTAGAACAGTGGAGAGCAGATGAGAGGGGAGAGGGACCCCAGGAGGCCCCTGGGGGTCTGTGTCGTGGGACCCCCACCCTACCACCTTTATGTTGATGCTTCTCCTGGCCAGTGATTGAGGGGCCTGTTAGCAATATTACTTCCTCTAACTAATAATAATAGTAATAATAATAATAATAATTGGACTCTGAAACCGGTTGAGAGGGGGTAGTTAACCTGCTGCAGTCCCAGGCTCCTCTTTCGGCCTTTAAGAAACAATTGAAACGTCTCACTGGTTTAAATAACTCAGATAATTACTCAGATGATAAGTTGAAAGAATGCTAATTTAAGCAGCGTCTGAGGGAGGGAGGACCAGAGAGAAAGTGGATTTACAAAGGCAAGAAGGAGGGAGGAGGGAGGAGGGAGGAGGAAGGAGGCGATGGTGAACTCCAGGCAGTGGCGGCACAGCAGGAGGAGGTGGAGATGAGCTGGAGGAACAGGAAATGCAAAGAAACAGCCCAGTTCCATAACACAAGCCGAATCACACGATTTCTATTCATACATAGTGCATCATTTTGGCATGAAGAGAAATGAGGGGAATGACGTGCGTATGTTTTGTATTCTTGTTTCATTATTGTATTGAATCAACACTTTATTTATTCATGACAACAATGACACTTTGACAACATATATTTTTGGGACCGAAACAAACCGTCCCTCGTCCCGTGCTGACGTCTGAACGGAACGAGGGAGAAACAACAAAGAGGGAGAGAGAAAGAGGATTTATTCTCCACTCTTTTCTATTTCTGTCTGCGTATTGTGTGAACACAATCCCCGCTCAGGGCTGGGGTTTGTAGCGTCGACGCTGGAGAGAACTCTAGTGAGACGTAAGAGCGCACCAGCGCTGCTTTGGTGCTTCGCCACAAACACACAATGCGCTGCTCTTCCTCCTTTAAGGTAACACGGCTCCATTGTAGAGCAGCAGAGCTCATGGATTGACCCATTGAACCTTCCAATCGTTATGTGCCTCCCCTCCCCAGTGATCCGGCGAGGATCAATGCGTGTTACGCGATCCATTCAACCTCTGAGCAGAGATAGCGTTAGCACTGGACTGGAAGAAAGAACTAAGATGGAAAAGAACAACAGACAACAACAACATGTTACGCTGTTCAAAAGCACAAACAATACTGCATCAGAGTCCCGATGGCCTCTGATTTAGTAGTGTTTTTAAGCACCAATACTACATCCGAGGCTATATTGACTGATGTAATATTGTTTCTGAAGCATCAATACTTCATCAGTCCCCATGGCCTCTGATGTAGTATTGGTTCTAAAGCAACAACACTACATCAGAGGCCATGGGGACTCTGATGTGGTGTTGTTTTTCATCAGTCAACATGGCCTATGATGTAGTATTGGTGCTTTAGAACCAACTGTCTCCCCCCCCCCCCCCCCCGTTGTCCTTTCTCTGAGAGCGATGGCTTTGTTCTGTTCTTCAGCGTTGGTTCCCTGATTAGATCTGGGTGCTGGGTTCATCAGCCCTGATCAATGGATGCCTGAGAGGACCGAGCTGGGATGAGATCTTCATCTATGTTCTGGTTCATGTTGGCGGTAACACGGGGGTGTTTGTTCTCTCAGGGATACGGAAGAGGCTCTCATCCACACTGGCTGCTGAGTGCGCGTTGGTCTAGACGTGTGGATCCTCATGTTGGACGGTGGTCTGCATGGTGGATACAGGTGGTCTGCATGGTGGATACAGGTGGTCTGCATGGTGGATACAGGTGGTCTGCATGGTGGATACAGGTGGTCTGCATGGTGGATACAGGTGGTCTGCATGGTGGATACAGGTGGTCTTTCATGGTGGATACAGGTGGTCTTTCATGGTGGATACAGGTGGTCTGCATGGTGGATACAGGTGGTCTGCATGGTGGATACAGGTGGTCTGCATGGTGGATACAGGTGGTCTGCAGGGTGGATACAGGTGGGCTACCGAGTAGATGAATGAACACATGATGATGTGCTTCTAAAGCAATCTGGTCACGTGTATGAGGGAAGGATCCGTTTTTTTTGCAGTTGCAGTGTGGATGGGACAGTGTGTTTTGCCGAGTGGATGTCTCAGTGTGTTTTGCAGTGTGGATGGGATAGTGTTTCTTTGTGTTTTGTGTTTCGCTGTCACACAGTTGATTGTGTGTCGTTCAAACAGCAGTTTGTATCGATCGCTAGCCTTAATGAAAGCTCCATCAGCAGGAAGTGATTGGCCGACACACTCTGGCATGAGAGGGAGATCCTCACCTCACACCTGCAGGAGAGAAGAGGTTGGTGTCAGTGGCGGAGGTGTTTGTCCAACAAACAATAACGCTCAGATCTGTGTGTGTTAATGCAAATGGGTGGCAAAGTTGTTTGTTAATGTGTGTGTGTGTGTGTGTGTGTGTGTGTGTGTGTGTGTGTGTGTGTGTGTGTGTGTGTGTGTGTGTGTGTGTGTGTGTGTGTGTGTTAATGCGTGTGTTTGTGTGTGTGTGTGAGCACAGAGACCACTGCTGTTTAATTGCTCTCCTATTAGAGCGGAGCTTGTATGCTTTCCGTTTCCTGGTGTTATTTTACAGCTGGAGGATAATATTTTACTCGGATCTGATCGACCACCGCATGCACCCCATCACCCCGCTGGCCTCCATCTTCATCCTCCTCTTCTCTTCTCTTCTCTTCTCTCTCACTCTCCCACTCTCTCTCTCTCTCTCTCTATCTCTCTCTCTCTCTGTCTCTCTCTCTCTCTCTCTCTCTCTCTCACCCCTTGCTCTCTCAGTAGGCAGGATGATTGACATGGTGTTGAAAGGTCGTCCATCAAACTAATTAGCTCAGAAATGTCACACAACACCCACTGTGTGTGTGTGGGTGTGTGTGTAGCGGTGGAGCGTGTGGTGGCTGTGACTGTACATAATTCCCAGTGTTATGTTTGTATGTATATACTGTAGAGCCCTGCATGCTATTTTTAGCTCAGTACTGCGGGGGGCCACCTGTGTGGCTGCCTGGAGGTCTATACTTGGGGGTCTGTAACGCTGGGGTCTGTAACGCTGTGGTCTCCAGCTGGTGGTCTGTAACACTGTGGTCTGTAACGCTGTGGTCTGTAACACTGTGGTCTGTAACGCTATGGTCTGTAACGCTATGGTCTGTAACGCTGTGGTCTGTAACGCTGTGCTCTGTAACGCTGTGGTCTGTAACACTGTGGTCTGTAACACTGTGGTCTGTAACACTGTGGTCTGTAATGCTGTGGTCTGTAACGCTGTGGTCTCCAGCTGGTGGTCTGTAACACTGTGGTCTGTAACGCTGTGGTCTGTAACGCTGTGGTCTGTAACGCTGTGGTCTGTAACGCTGTGGTCTGTAACACTGTGGTCTGTAACGCTGTGGTCTGTAACACTGTGGTCTGTAACGCTGTGGTCTGTAACGCTGTGGTCTCCAGCTGGTGGTCTGTAACACTGTGGTCTATAACGCTGTGGTCTGTAACGCTGTGGTCTGTAACACAGGGTTCACACTGCACACATCTGTTGACGGATCTCATTGACTTTACATGGGGCTCTCACAAAATTCATTGCGGGACTGTCCGTTCCGTTGCAGTCCAAAAGTATTTTTCAGGCAGTGATGGATCCGTCAGCCAATCAGATCACGTTATGCAAATATAAGCAAATACACTACTGTGACTCTACTTGGACTCTGTACAATGAAATTGCCTTTGTGTTACAACCCGGGAAAACAAATATGTCAAAAAGCCGGCCGGCAGCGGGGGATTAAAATATGCTACGCGAAGCAACACTCTCCTTGCTACTACGGGATCCATTTTGCAATAACAAGCAGGAAGAAGCAGGAAGAAGCCAGCTTTGTTAGTGGGAAGCGATTTGATTGGCTGCAGGCTGCGTCTACAAAGACTACTCCCCCATACGTCAGACACGCCCTCCGTCATCCATCAACGTACATGTGCAGTGTGAACACGGTGTAACGCCGTGGTCTGTACGGCTGTGGTCTGTAACACTGCGCTCTCTAGTGCTGTGGCCCTGACCCAGACAGAATGGAGCAGGAGATGCTCTGTAATCCGTGATGTCATGCGTATTATCAGCAGCTCATGAAGTCATTGGACATGGAAGGGGGTGGAGGTGACAGTGACATCATCGTCTCCTGAGGGGGGGAGGGGGGGCACGGAGGTGACACATGATCTCCTGCGAGGGTGGGGGGGGGGTGGAGGTGACAGTGACAGCCTCATCTCCTCAGAGGGGAAGGGTGGTTTGAGGTGACGTGCGTTTTGCATTATGCATGAAAACCTCACTGCATATTTTAAGCTCATACTATTTACTACGATTTACACTTTAGTGTAAAAGTGTAAAGTGGCTCTTGGTGAAATGAGATGCAGCTCGTCTGCTCAGTGTCAGGACGGGTGGAGGTCTCCTCCCACTGGTCAGCTGGGGACTCGAACCCTCGTCCCTCTGGGCTGGGAGACCCAGCATGACGGGCCCGGACCCCATGACCACAAACAAACCTTTTGATTCGTTTGATCCAATTTGACCAGATGCCTGAAGAACGTCAATTTGCGCGTGCGGAAACTCTAGTATTATATAACAGGTATATTTGGGGTATGTTAGGGCTATGTTAGGGGTATGTTATAGGTACTTTAGGGGTACATTAGGGGTATATTAGAGGTATATCAGGGGTATCTGTATATATCCTCCCAGTGCAGTCGTTATGGGTTGAATGTGTGTGGGTATGTTTAGGTATATGTGTGTATACAGACGGACTCCTCTTGTTGTTGTTATTATTATAACAACAAGATATCGTTAATAATAATAAATTAATAATAATATTGTTTTTTCTTACTGACCGATGCACTCGTGTTGTCTGTCTTTAGTTTATCTGTGTTCTCTAAAAGAAAACCTTCAAACCTTCAAAATGGGTCCGCTTTCTATGACAGCTAACCGTGTGACAATCTCCTCTCTCAGAGAGTCCAGCTCCGTTACCGCGGTAACCAGCCGTGGTAACATGTGTCACCGTGGTGTAGGTGACCCCATGCTACGGCAACCTGCTAAAAACCGATGTGTTGTTGGGGTGTTGGTCTGCAATGTGGCAGATACGCTGCCACGCTGCCACGCTGGCGCGGGGCTGTATGCTGGGAGGCTCCACTCTGTGCTATTCTGTGCTATGCTATGCTATAATACGCTATGCTACTCTATGCTAACACGCCACCTGACTGTTCTGGCCCCGGGCTGTATGGCGGGGAGGCTACGATATGCTACGAGGTGTTCCATGCCATGCTAACACCTGGACGGTTTCCCTCCCCCTCAGGGCAGCAACGTGGTGGAGGACCAGGACCTGCTGGAGATCGGGATCCTGAACTCGTCCCACAGACAGCGCCTCCTGCAGGCCATCCGCCTGCTGCCCCGGGTAAGAGACGACACCTTCTACATCTGAACACACTAAAGACTCTTACAAACAAAGAGTCTTACAAACAATACTGAGACGTTTGATAGTTAGAGGGGACAGGTACCCTGTTATAGAGGACAGGTACCCTGTTAGAGAGAACAGGTACCCTGTTATAGAGGACAGGTACCCTGTTAGAGAGAACAGGTACCCTGTTATAGAGGACAGGTACCCTGTTAGAGAGAACAGGTACCCTGTTATAGAGGACAGGTACCCTGTTAGAGAGAACAGGTACCCTGTTATAGAGGACAGGTACCCTGTTAGAGAGAACAGGTACCCTGATATAGAGGACAGGTACCCTAATATAGAGGACAGGTACCCTGTTAGGTCTCTCTCTCTCGCTCTCTCTCTCCCTCTCCCTCTCTCTCTTTCACTCTCTCTCTCAAAAACAGAATTTAACTAGATTTGTCGTACTTTATTGTACGTCCACTAATGCTAATATTAGCATGTATGTCGAGCTAAGTGCTAACGACTACCCTGTGTGTGTGTGTGTGTGTGTGCGTGTGTGTGTGTGTGTGTGTAGGTGCGGCCGGTGGGCTACGACGGGAACAACCCCACCTCGGTGGCCGAGTGGCTGGAGTCCCTGGAGCTGGGCGACTACACCAAGGCCTTCCTGGTCAACGGCTACACCTCCATGGACCTGGTGAAGAAGATCTGGGAGATCGAGCTCATCAACGTGAGTCCCACGGACTGCCTGTGTGTGTGTGTGTGTGCGTGTGTGTGTGCGTGTGTGTGTGTGCGTGCGTGCGCGTGTGTGTGAGTGTGTGTAAAAATTGAAATGCGGCCTCCTGTTAAATGATGTGGATTAAGAGGGTAATGGTGGTCGTTGTTCAGATGGCCCACGGTGACTTTCTGAATTTTGGCGGTTGGCCTTTAATTTACTTATTTATTTATGTAGAAGTGTTCCGCACACACACACACACACACACACACACACAGACACAGACACACATCCACAGACTCACACAGAGACATATACACACACACACACACACACACAGACACAGACACACACACACACACACACACACACACACACACACACACACACACACACACGCACACTGGACGGTTGGACTGTTTGGAGTGACACGTCCTGATCTCATCACATGGGGGCGGTGTAGTCACCTTCCAGGACCTGTTGTGGTGCAGAGAGAGAGAGAGAGAGAGAGAGAGAGAGAGAGAGAGAGAGAGAGAGAGAGGTGTAGAGAGGTAGAGAGTTATGTAAGTGTGTGGGATGCAAGATGTTTCATAGCGCTGTGGGTCCGCCCCCACTGTGTGTGTGTGTGTGTGTGTGTGTATGCTCTGTGTTGAGGTACGTTGTGGTTCTCCTGATGGTCTACATCTGTCTGAGACCAATGACCATGACCATGTGACGCTGAGCAGCTGAAGAAACAGGACGGCGTTCGTGTGGTATTGTGTTCACTGGAAGTGGCCGTGTCAGATGCAATTTGATTTTATGTCAGCTCTCATATCTCTCATATCTTGACGTCGACAACGGTGCTTTGTTGACACATTCTTCTGCTGCGCCGTACGCTGCAGTTCACACTGTGGCCACTAGAGGGTGCAGACGAGCTGGAGGATTTTTGGCTGTGTGGGTTTAGGAGAGAGAGAGAGAGCGAGAGAGAGACAGACAGAGAGAGGAGGAAACATGCTTGTCTCGTTGTGATTTATTTATACATACCTCATTAACATGCATACAAGCATCCATATTATTCATTAATATTCATGAGATATGGTACAGAGAGCATGTGTCTCTGTGTGTGTGTGTGTGTGTGTGTGTGTGTGTGTGTGTGTGTGTGTGTGTGTGTGTGTATGTGTGTGTTTTCTGCAACAGTGTGTGTCATACACTATGGTACAGCGAGCGTGAGAGACACACACAGAGGAACACAGAGAGAAGGAGAGAGTCATTCAGTTTTATGAATAGATTCTGGCTGCAGTCTCCATGTAATCACCATCTAATTGCTACGGCAACAGTGTGAGGTGTCCAGGGAAATGCTGGATAGGCAGCAGTGTTAGTCTGTGTGTGTGTGTGTGTGTGTGTGTGTGTGTGTGTGTGTGTGTGTGTGTGTGTGTGTTGGTTTAGCTCTGTACCTCTAAACACACACACCCATGCAACGTTTGTGGTTGTGTGCGTTTGTGTGTGTGGGTGATGTGGTGTTTGTGTGGTGCGTCAACTTCTGCATGGCGAGGTCATGTGACTGTGGTGAGGAGGCGGCATCCTGCACACAGAATCACGTGTGTGACCCGACTCTCAGCGGCTCAGTTCATCTCTCCTCAGCTCATCTCAGTGCATCTCTTCTCCGTTGTCCTCAGTTCATCTCTCCTCAGCTCATCTCAGTGCATCTCTTCTCCGTTGTCCTCAGTTCATCTCTCCTCAGCTCATCTCAGTGCATCTCTTCTCCGTTGTCCTCAGTTCATCTCTCCTCAGCTCATGCTCAGTGCATCTCTTCTCCGTTGTCCTCAGTTCATATCGCCTCAGTTCATCTCTCTTCATAACATCTGCCAATATATGTATGTGTCTGTGATAAAACAAAACTCTATTTATCATATTATATATATATATATATTTATCATCTCTCCTCAGTTTTCCTCTGTTCATCTCTTTTCCGTTGTCCTCAGTTCATCTCTCCTCAGTTCTCCTCAGTTCATCTCAGTTCATCTCTCCTCGGTTGATCTCAGTTCTTCTCTCCCCTGTTCTGCTGAGTTTGGTTCTCTCTCTGCCTGTTCTCTTCCTTAAGCGCTACCGGCCCTTTAAGGACAGGGGGATCCTGCTTTAGTGAGCCCCAGCTGTAGGTATCAACATCATCCACTAGATGGTGCTGCTGGCTTTCATTTCAATCACAACAAGGACTAAAGATTCCCTCTTAGCAGCAAATTGCTCTCACTTTTCAAGTGGATTTGCTAGTGAAGTGAGGCTAGCAGTTGGAGAAGGGATTCTTAGTCTAACTAACATTGTCTAGATGAGGGTGGACATGCCCTGTGTGTGTGTGTGTGTGTGTGTGTGTGTGTGTGTGTGTGTGTGTGTGTGTGTGTGTGTGTGTGT
>NC_140288.1:12877150-12884650 GCF_964030765.1 Micromesistius poutassou
GTACACTTGGATAACGGAAAATCTGCATTTTTAGTACTTCGCTTTTGTACTTTGAGTGTATGCAGATATTTTAAGTGTACAGCACAGTACTTTTAATGAATTATGTACTTGAAGTACATTTTACTTAAGCACATTACTGATTACTTTACACACATTACTCTGAGTGTAAGGTACGGCGTGAGGGTGGTGTACGGCGTGGGGGTGGTGTACGGCGTGAGGGTGGGGTTCTGGGAGAGGTAGGTCACTCCACCCGCTGGAGGACGTAGAGGATCCCGATGTTGTCCACGGTGACGACGGTGGAGAAGTCGGGCGACACGTGGAGCCGCTTCAGGTTGTCCCCGCGGGGGTAGAAGGTCTGGAGGGCCTCGCCCCGCCCCACGTCCCACCACTGAGAGAGAGAGAGAGAGAGAGAGAGAGAGAGAGAGAGAGAGAGAGAGAGAGAGAGACACACAAAGGTTATAGAGGGAGTCAATGTTCCTTGCTCTAAACTCTAACGCTGCCCAGACCTCACCAGGGGTCCACGGCCCAGCCCAGGTAACCTCTGACCTTCCAGAGGACGTCGAGTCTGACGCTCACAGAGCAGCTGAAGGTGAACGAGTCGACACTAAGAACAGCAGCCAGGTGTTTCCACCTTGGTGTAATTCTGCCCTGATGGAGTTTTTTTTTTTTAACTACAAGCAAATGCTGTTGGTACTGGAGAACCAGTCAGCCCCTGGTCCGTAAGAGAGGAGATAACGGAGGAAGGCTGGGACACCGGGGGTCTTCTTACTCTGCGGGACGGCTTTAGACGGGCGGGGGCAGAAGCAATTCATCTTCCTCACACATGAATCGCTCAGACACACGGGGGCTCCCCGGGGGCGGAGAGACGCTCCTGTTCTACAGCCTGATGGAGGCTCCGGTCTGGGCTCAGGAGCAGACAGACGGACCGCAGAGAGGAGCGGAAACGGTGGAGATCAGCAGAACAGCAGACAGGCAGGGATAGAGTGCGCGTGTGTGTGTGTGTGTGTGTGTGTGTGTGTGTGTGTGTGTGTGTGTGTGTGTGTGTGTGTGTGTGTGTGTGTGTGTGTGTGAGGAGAGAAGGTTCAGAGCAGGGCGGTCAGAGACAACAGGAACAGGAAATAAAGGATCGGACGGTGAAAATAGAACGATAACATTCATTCAAGAGGAGGTCTGGTCCACTGGGAGAGAGAGCTTAACATAGACAGAGAGACAGAGAGAGAGAGAGAGAGAGAGAGAGAGAGAGAGAGAGAGAGACAGACAGAGGAGGTAGGGATGTGTGAAAAGGTGAGATAAGGAAGAGTGTGTTTGCATGTGCATGTGTGAGTGCGTGTGTGTGTGAAGTGATGTCTGACAGTGGGGAAGAGCTGTCCATCTTAACACTTTCTTAGAATTCCTCTCACCAGGGCCCCCGACAGCGGGCCCCATGAGGGACCCTACATCAGACACCAAATACCAAAATACTAAAATACTATACCACAATACTATAATACTAAACCACAATACTATAATACTAAACCAAATATCAGATTGCCTATTGTCATTGCAGCAGCTGGTAATCTAATCTGATCTGATGCTTTTCAGGACCACTGCGTTCCACCAGGTGAGTCCAGGCTCCTCTCCAGAGTTGACGTCACCTTCAGTTCCTCATCTCTGCACAGAGGAAGACGAGGCTCACCTCTAACAACAGCAGAGGAAGACGAGTTAGAGCTCTAACAACAGCAGAGGAAGACGAGTTAGAGCTCTAACACCATAGAGGAAGACGAGGCTCAGCTCTAACAACAGCTCAACTCAGACTATTATGAGTCTTTCCCTCCATTGTTTCTCCATCAATACAAAAACTGCAAGGTGTGAAGTACTGTGGGAGGTGTGTGTGGTGTGTGTGTGTGTGTGTGTGTGTGTGTGTGTGTGTGTGTGTGTGTGTGTGTGTGTTCCTAATTCGGGAGGAGCTTTTTCACACATTCTGCCTACTCATGGATACTCATGGAGTCAAACACCAGGACAGCATGTCTCTCTGTCTGTCTGTGTGTGTGAGACGCTGTGTGTGGTAGAGACCTGGGGGAGTTGTGGAGAGACTCTGAACAATATCGTGTGACTAAAGAGACACACACACACACACACACACACACACACACACACACACACACACACACACACACGTTAATTTCCCCATACAATAGCTTGCTACTTTTAGGCCACACGTACCAAAACAATCATTTTTTTCTCCGTTTTCCCTGGCATCGTATCAAGAACATTTGCGTCCACACGGATCCATCTCAATACGACTCAACACGCTACTTCATGTTCCAGGCGTATAGGTGGCGCTGTTTTAGTTTTAGAAATTCACCGGAAACCGTCACTCAAGTAATAAAGCGTTAACGCAACCCTTTTGATCGTCTCAATTGGCGCACGCATGGCTGTTGTTTGTTTGTAAAATGTGGCTTATGTGGTTGTCCATCAGTCTTTTTTTCTCAGCGTGGTGGCACAGGAGCATAATATTTTGCGTAGTGGTGGGCCGTTATCGGCGTTAACGTGCTGCGTTAACACGAGACTCTTATCGGGCGATAAAAAAAATATCGCCGTTAATCTATTCTCAAAGTTGAACTAACCAGAAGCTGAGTGTTTAATAAAATATACTGTCCATAATCGCGCCATATGCTGGAGACAATGTAGCAATGATAATAGAAACAACTTGGGTGAGCGATGACACGTTTTGGGTTGATCGTGACATCAGAGCGTCGAAATAGTTGGTGTTGTTGTTGTTGTAATAATCCAAATCTTCCTCCGAGCTACCCGCCTTGGTACGGCGGTAGGCGGACGCGTACCAGCCGTCTGCCGTCAACGCCGCCGCCCCGGCTGCCGCGACGCGCACCGGAGACGAGCGTGCCGTGGACCTGTAGCGAGAGCACGTCCCGGCGCCGTTATATTTTCCCGCGTTTGAGTTTGTGATAGTAAGCGTGTAGTAAGTTATACTAGAGTTTGTGATGCATTTTGGAAACAGGAGATGAGCCCCTGGTCTAATGCGCCACCTGGCTTGAGAAACCCGTTCTCAAAGACTTACTTTTAGTCATTATTTAGGTAGCACACACATATTATGAATGCCTTCGGCATTCAAATGAGCATTCAAATGAGCCATTTTAATATAGATTAATCTAGATTAATTCCAAGATTAATCAGGTTACAAGAGGTTACGCTCGAGGGGTGTGGCGATGACATCATCGAAACGCAAGTATGCGTTTTGGCCGTCCAGACGAACACTCAAGGGCTGCGTTTGTGAATTTATTCACCCTGGGACCTGGTTTCAGAAAAGTCTGTTTGCATGCGATGTGTTTACAGGATTCGTTTGGACGATCGGCCAAAATGATGCAAAACATCTGCGTTTTAACCAAAAATCGGCTCCGTGTGGACGGGCCCTTAATCACCACCATTTAGGAGGCGCGAGACACCGCTCCTCCTAAAGAGCCACTGAACCAATCCCATACAGATCCACACGGTGTGCGTGTTCTGCGTGTGTTTCCCGTGTGCCCCCTGGTCTGACCTTGATGTAGCCCCCCACGGAGACCAGCAGGGTGTCGTCGGCGGAGAAGTGGAGGTCGCTGGCCCAGCCGCCGTGCAGAGAGTCCATGGGGTCCTTAGCCTCCCGGGAGCAGACCCTCGCCAGGGAGCCGTCGGCCACGTTCCACAGCTGAAACATAGAGAAGGTTCTGGGTTCAATCCCCCACACGCCACAGCTGTAACACAGAAACGGTTCTGGGTTCAATCCCCATACTCCACAGCTGTAACACAGAGAAGGTTCTGGGTTCAATCCCCCACGTTACATAGCTGTAATACAGAGAAGGTTCTAGGTTCAATCCCCCACGTTCCACAGCTGAAACACAGAGAGGGTTCTGGGTTCAATCCCCACGTTTCACAGCTGTAACACAGAGAAGGTTCTGGGTTCAATCCCCCACACTCCAGAGCTGTAACACACCCTCACACCCTCAACAATACGGCAGATGTCAGTGTGGACAGTGGTCGTAGCCTTCTGCTGCTATTTGCCACCAGTAGTTACTTAGCTTTGCCTCCAGCTAAGGCTGTGATATCATCGCAAAGTCAACAGATAAGGGCCAATAGGAGGGCTCCCCCCAGCGCTCCAGGCCCCCCACAGAGCGACCAGACCACCCTGCACACGTCATCTCTGACACGCCCGGTGCCATCCCATGCACGCGCGCGCTATATTTAAAACCCCGGGCGTGCCATCAGTGACTGACTCACGCTGGTCTCCATGGAAACAGAGGCGGGCTTTCAGAGCCGTGGAGCTGTCATCAGAGCCGGTGGATTTCTGCCTGTTCCAGATGATGGAGACCCCGCCCCCAGCTGAAAGGCCCCTCCCACTGGGTTTGAGCTCCCCCCCCCCTCACCCCAGAGAGGTGGAGATGCAGGAGCAGAGCGACGCTTGTAGCAAGATGAGATGACTCTGAGGAGATGACCTGAGGAGGCCATCGTCCAGATTCACTGTACACAGTAAACCGTAAGCTGGTGGCGAGAGGGGAGGGGAGGGAGGAGCAGCCAGTCCTTTTGGGGGGCTGTGCATCCCTTGTTTCTGACAGTAGACCCCCCCCCCCCCGTCTCTCTGGTAACATGCTGCTTTCATCTGATGAAATGTGCGGATGACTTATTAGACAGTCTGCCAAATCCTCACACTGCACACCTTCAGGGACTGGGCTAGACGTAGGTGTGCTGAAACTTCCTTCCTCTCTCCCTCCCCCTGCACTCACCCGTATCTCCCCTCTTCCTCCCCCTATACTCCCCCTCCCCCTGTATTCACCTACATCTCTCTGCCGTCTCCCCTTGTAGTCACCCTTTCCTCTCCCTCCCCCTATACTCACCCTCCCCCTGTATTCACCTACATCTCTCTGCCGTCTCCCCTTGTAGTCACCCTTTCCTCTCCCTCCCCCTGTACTCAACCGTATCTCCCCTCTCCCTGTCCTCAGCCGTATCTCCCCTCTCCCCCCCTGTTCTCACCCGTATCTCTCCGTTGTCATCCCCCGTTGCCAGGCGCTGGCTGTCCCAGGAGAAGCGACAGCAGCGGACGCAGTCCTGGTGTCCCTGGAGCAGCCGGACGCAGCGCCAGGTCGCACAGCTCCACAGCTACAGACCGAGGGACAGAGGGACAGAGGGTCAGAGGTTGAGAGAGAGGGAGACAGAGAGACAGAGACAGAGAGACAGAGAGACAGAGGGTCAGAGAGACAGAGGACAGAGGGGCAAAGGGTCAGAGGGACAGAGACAGAGGGACAGAGGACAGAGGGTCAGAGGGACAGAGAGAGACAGAGACAGAGGGTCATAGGGACAGAGAGAGAGAGACAGAGGGTCAGAGAGACAGAGAGACAGAGGGACAGAGAACAGAGGGGCAAAGGGTCAGAGGGACAGAGGCAGAGGGACAGAGGACAGAGGCAGAGGGACAGAGAACAGAGGGGCAAAGGGTCAGAGGGACAGAGGCAGAGGGACAGAGGACAGAGGCAGAGGGACAGAGCGAGACAGAGACAGAGGGTCAGAGAGACAGAGACAGAGGGTCAGAGAGAGATAGAGACAGAGGGTCAGAGGGACAGAGGGATAGAGGATCAGAGAGCGAGAGACAGAGGGTCAGAGGGACAGAGAGAGAGAGACAGAGGGTCAGAGGGACAGAGAGACAGAGGGACAGAGAGACAGAGGGACAGAGAGACAGAGGGACAGAGAGACAGAGGGACAGAGGATAGAGGACAGAGGGGCAAAGGGTCAGAGGGACAGAGGACAGAGGGTCAGAGGGACAGAGCGAGACAGAGACAGAGGGTCAGAGGGACAGAGAGAGAGAGAGACAGCGGGACGGAGGGTCAGAGGGACAGATGGACAGAGAGCCAGAAGGAGGAGGCTTTAAACAAACAAGGGGTTCAAACGGAAACCCAGCAGTCGGATTGTTGAAGACCTTATCATGCGAGGGAACTCCACCAGGCGGGCAGAGATCCAGAGGGATCAGAGCTGCACCATATTGGAAAAACATCGGATTGCGGTATTCCGTCTTTCTGCGATACGAAATGATGATATATCAGACAGACTTCTCTTGTATATTAGTCATGGAAAATGAGAACCGTTTTTTGTTTGTTATTAATATCGCCCGTCCAGCGATACGAATAAATCGGGCAGCCCTCGCAAACACACATCATCACTACGATATCTTGGTTACCTGACGGAGGTCTGAGGAAGTGACAGAAGACGGGTGCAAACGTACGTGTGGACATCGGAGAGCCAGGCATCCATTTTAAAATGTAAAAGAAAATCAAAGTGCTTGGAGATGGCAGACCGATGCCACGATAATGTACACTACTGTGTAGTGTATGGATAGAGTAGCAATTTGCATATGCAGACCTTGCATATGCAAATTAAAGGCTATTGCTACAAGAATGTCTACATGGGAAAGAGGAATAAACTGGATCTAAACCCTCAAAGCAGGAAGTAATTATAAAAACACAGGATCCATTATTTAGCCTGTGGTCACAGTACTGCCAGCAAGGAGGAGGGTGATGCCGAATGATGAGGATTTAATTAAACAATGATAACCTCTTTAGAGGTCTTATGAGGACATTCTCCTGATGATATCAGGTCGTATGAGGACATTACCTGATGATAACCTCATCAGAGGTCTTATGAGGACCTTCTCCTGATGATAACCTTATCAGAGGTCTTATGAGGACATTCTCCTGGTGATATCAGGTCTTATGAGGACATTACCTGATGATAACCTCATCAGAGGTCTTATGAGGACCTTCTCCTGATGATAACCTTATCAGAGGTCTTATGAGGACATTCTCCTGATGATATCAGAAGTATTATGAGGACATTACCTGATGATAACCTCATCAGAGGTCTTATGAGGACCTTCTCCTGATGATAACCTTATCAGAGGTCTTATGAGGACATTCTCCTGATGATATAAGAAGTATTATGAGGACATTACCTGATGATAACCTCATCAGAGGTCTTATGAGGACCTGATCCTGATGATAACCTTATCAGAGGTCTTATGAGGACATACTCCTGATGATATCAGAAGTATTATGAGGACATTACCTGATGATAACCTCATCAGAGGTCTTATGAGGACCTTCTCCTGATGATAACCTTATCAGAGGTCTTATGAGGACATTCTCCTGATGATATCAGAAGTATTAGGAGGAGATTACCTGATGATAACCTCATCAGAGGTCTTATGAGAACATTCACTTATGAGGACATTCTCCTGATAATATCCTTATCAGAGGTATTATGAGTCATGAGACCTCTGATAAGGTTATCATCAGGAGAATGTCCTCATAAGTTATGAGGACATTACCTGATGATAACCTCATCAGGTCTCATGAGGACATTACCTGATGATAACCTTATCAGATGTCTTATGAGGACATTACCTGATGATAACCTCATCAGAGTTCACGGCTGCCGCTGACTCACAATGACATGACTGTCAACACAATTGCTCTCACTCCGTCT
>NC_140288.1:12889650-12925863 GCF_964030765.1 Micromesistius poutassou
CAGCATGCCCAGCAGATCCACATCTTAGGAGGAGATGTGAGGAGAAGAGGAGAGGAGATGTGTGCGCGTGTACCTGGAGGGTTCCATCGTCCCTCCCCAGGGCGGCCATGCTGGGCTCGCTGTTCAGACACGTGCAGCGGATCCTGGAGGTCTGCTCCTCCGACTGGAACATCACCTCCCCGGTCCGGCCCTCACGCACCTACACACACATACAGACACACACACACACAGACACAGACACAGACACAGACACACAGAGCGCAGTGTATCAGATCCAGGTTATTTAGGGGCGGGTAGGGTCAGGGGTCACATGGCTGACTGTTGTCTCACCTGTAGTCGGTTGCAGTTGTCGGCGGCGACCACGGTGATGCGGTCTCCGGTGAAGAGCGCACTGGTGTCTCTCTTCAGCCTCACGGCGGAGGACGTGTGGACCCTGCTGGTCTCCCACAGCTAGAATAACATCACCATAACATCACCGTGACATCACCATAACACCACCACAACATCACCGTAACGTCAACATAACACCACCATAACATAACCATAACATTACCATAACATCACCGTGACATCACCTTAACACCACCACAACATCACCGTAACGTCAACATAACACCACCATAACATAACCATAACATTACCATAACATCACCGTGACATCACCTTAACACCACCACAACATCACCGTAACGTCAACATAACACCACCATAACATTACCATAACATAACCATAACATCACCGTGACATCATCATAACATCACCAGAATGACTTCACAGAGGAGCAGGAGAACCAGAGGAGAACTGACCCTGACAGTGTGGTCGTCGGAGCAGGACAGCAGCATGCTTCCGTCGGGGGAGAACTGGACGCCGTGGACCCAGCTCAGGTGACCGCTGAGGTCCGCCACCTTCTTAGTGGAGTCCAGGTCCCACAGCTGGAGGACACACACGCACACACACACACCCATAGAGATATACACACACACACACACAGAGGCAGAGACACACATAAGATTTACCCCGGTAACAAGTGTGTGTGTGTGTGTGTGTGTGTGTGTGTGTGTGTGTGTGTGTGTGTGTGTGTGTGTGTGTGTGTGTGTGTGTGTGTGTGTGCGTGTGTGTACCTCCACAGTGTAGTGGGACAGGGCGATGGCCAGCAGGCCGCTGGTGGGGCAGGCGTGGATGTACTGCACCGTGCTTTGCCGGCTGCTGCGGATCTCCAGCAGCAGCTCTGAGCTCTCCACACTGAACACCTGCAGAGAGAGAGAGGTCGTCATGGTTACAACACACACACACCTGCACACACACACACACACACACACACGCACGCAGTAGTATAGTACTCACAAAGACAGCGTTCCTAGCAGCACAGATGACCCAGGTGCCGTCGCGCGACCAGGTGCTGCACTTGACGTGGACCTCGCTCTCCTCCTCCTCCTCCTCCTCCGGGAACAGATCCTTCACGCTGAACGACTTCCACTCATTGGCTGAGGACACGCCGAACAGCTGGAGGCACCCAGAGGGGTCAGGGTCAGGCCGGCCAACACCAAGGGGAAGGCTGCTGCAGGTACGATGCCAGAACCTCCACCCCTGCCTGCCTCCAGAGAGCCTCCACCCTGCCTCCACCCTGCCTGCCTCCAGAAAACCTCCACCCTGCCTCCACCCTGCCTGCCTCCAGAGAGCCTCCACCCTGCCTCCAGAGAGCCTCCACTCTGCCTCCAACCTACCTTCACCCTTCCTCCACCCTACCTTCACCCTACCTCCACCCTATCTCCACTGAGCCTCCATCCTACCTTCAGAGAGCCTCTACCCTGCCTCCACCTACCTTCACCCTTCCTCCACCCTATCTTCACCCTTCCTCCACCCTACCTCCAGAGAGCCTCCACCCTGCATTCAGAGAGCCTCCACCCTGCCTCCACCTACCTTCACCCTTCCTCCACCCTATCTTCACCCTTCCTCCACCCTACCTCCAGAGAGCCTCCACCCTGCATTCAGAGAGCCTCCACCCTTCCTCCACCGTACCTTCAGAGAGCCTCCCCCTTCCTTCACCCTTCCTCCACCCTACCTTCAGAGCCTCCCCACTACCTCAAGCCTACCGCCAGAGAACCTCCACCCTGCCTCCAGAGAGCCTCCACCCTGCCTCCACCCTACCTCCAGAGAGCTCCTCCGCCCTTCCTCCACCCTACCTCCAGAGAGCTCCTCCGCCCTGCCTCCACCCTACCTCCAGAGAGCTCCTCCACCCTGCCTCCACCCTACCTCCAGAGAGCTCCTCCACCCTTCCTCCACCCTACCTCCAGAGAGCTCCTCCGCCCTGCCTCCACCCTACCTCCAGAGAGCTCCTCCGCCCTGCCTCAGCCTACCTTCAGGGAGCCGTCCCGGGAGCAGGTGGCCAGGTGTTTGTCGTCGGGGGAGAAGCTGCAGTGGCTGACGGGCTCCGGGTGGCCGAACATGGTGTTCTGGGAGGACGGCTTGTTCAGGTTCCACAGCTGGAGAGGAACCAGGATCACAGTGTCACTGCTCACCAGTCAGGGGGACATTATCATCAGCTCACCAGCGCTGGTAGCAGTAGAACTGTCAGTAGTACCTTGGTGTCAGTAGCAGTGGTACTGTCAGTAGTACCGTGGTGTCAGTAGCAGTGGTACTGTCAGTAGTACCGTGGTGTCAGTAGCAGTGGTACTGTCAGTAGTACTGTGGTGTCAGTAGCAGTAGTACTGTCAGTAGTACTGTCAGTAGTACTGTGGTGTCAGTAGCAGTGGTACTGTCAGTAGTACCGTGGTGTCAGTAGCAGTAGTACTGTCAGTAGTACCATGGTGTCAGTAGCAGTGGTACTGTCAGTAGTACCGTGGTGTCAGTAGCAGTAGTACTGTCAGCAGTACTGTGGTGTCAGTAGCAGTAGTACTGTGGTGTCAGTAGCAGTAGTACTGTCAGTAGTACCGTGGTGTCAGTAGCAGTAGTACTGTCAGTAGTACTGTGGTGTCAGTAGCAGTAGTACTGTCAGTAGTACCGTGGTGTCAGTAGCAGTAGTACTGTCAGCAGTACTGTGGTGTCAGTAGCAGTAGTACTGTCAGCAGTACTGTGGTGTCAGTAGCAGTGGTACTGTCAGTACCTTGACGTTCATGAAGCTGTCATTGGAGCAGGTGGCCAGCAGGAGGCAGCGCGGGCCGTTGGTGAACACGCAGTGGTTGATCTGCTCCTCGTGCTCCTCCTCAAATGTCCTCAGAAGAGAGCCCCGCTCCGCATTCCACACCTCACACGCGCACACACACACACACACACACACACACACACACACACACACACACACACACACACACACACACACACACACACACACACACACACACACACACACACACACACACACACAGTTTTAAATGACAATCAATAACTTGTTTAAACTCCACTAACTAGTTTCCATCTCTCCATCCCCGGCTCACCTTGACCTTGCGGTCGCCGGAGCAGGTTGCTAGGAGACGGTCGTCGGGGGAGAATGCGCAGCAGAGCACCTCGTCGTCATGGGCGGTAACCTCCAGGAGCTTCTCCCCAGAGGTGCTCTTAAACACCTGGACGCACACACACACACACACACACACACACACACACACACGCACAAATGCAAACAGACACACATATCATGATCATTTAATATACAGTACATTATACACAAATATGATATACGGTCAAACTGTATTATGACCATGATTTATGACCACATGTGTACCCAAAACACTGTTTGGGGTAGTTTGTACTTTGGAAAATTAAGAGACTGAAAAAAAATGGAAGACTGGACCTCATGTCTGCTGCTTAATGCACGTCTTAACCCTGACCAGCGGGACCTTAATGTCCGTCAATTTAATACACGCACACAGGCCCATAACACCAACACACATGCAGACCTCACACAGACACGCACATACCCAACACATACTGTACGCGGACACAACACGCACACATCCACAACCTCAAACAGACACGCACATACCCAACACACACACACACATACACAGACACAACACGCACACATCCGACATGCACGTACACCAACACACGGACACAACACCCAAGACCTCACACAGACACACACATGCCCAACACACACCCACCCACCCTGAGCATGTTGCTGGCTCCACAGGAGGCGATCTTGGCACCGTCGTGGGAGAAGCAGGCGGAGTAGACGGGGCCCAGGTGGGGCTGCACCACCAGACGAGACACGCTGTCCACCCCGCTGTGGTTCCTGTGGACAACAGCATATGAACTACTACTACTAACAACCACACACATGAACACAACAACACAACAACCACACGGATGACACAACACAACAAGGACTACCCGTGCAGTATGTGAGCTACTTACTCATTATACGTATTTACTCATGGTACTGTACACATCTACTCTATAAATACAGTATTTTATGTATACAGCATACATAGAATACTACAGCGTTAAGCTTTAGAACAGAAGTCAATATCACATTTATTCAATTTATTTATCAACTACGACGCAGTCCCTGAATGGCCCATTTAGGTTGTGATTTCAGGAAATCAAGTGGGCGGCTAGAAGTGCAGACTGATCTGTGTGGCGAAACAGGATGTGGGGTCACGTGATCAGGAAGTTGACTACTTCGGAAATCGGAAATCGGATTCCATTCGATTATCCAATAGACCCTTTTGGGTCTACCACCCTTGCCCTGTTCCAAAACAGGAACAGACCCATCATGAGTGTGATGAGTACACCTGTCTCTGTCCTACCGTCCTGCTCTCTAATAAAGGGCCCGTTACGTACTGCCAGTTGAAGTAGAGGCGCCCCCTGCTGGCGGCGGCCTGCGCCTGCAGCAGGGCCTGGCGGTGGACCTCAGAGCCGTGGGGCTGGGCCAGAGCCAGCTGCACCACGTCAGGGAAGGGCCGCTGCTCCAGCTGGTGGCCCGTCAGGGACAGGAACTCCTGGAACTGACCTCGCACCGCGCTGTTCTGGGGAGGGGAATAATATACTGTGTATATCTATATATCTATATATCTATATAGATATATAGATATATACAGGAACGCCTGGAACTGACCCCGCAGCGTGCTGTTCTGGGGAGGGGAGCCAGGTTTAAAGACCAGCTGGTCACTGACATGGATAACTGGGGCATTTTGATTACGGAAATTTGTGTGTGTGTCTGCTGTATATGTCATTATTAGATAATAAAGTTGTTATCTCAGAGAACGTGTTTACAGTGTACAAAGACGCCAAATTGCTTGCAGGCATTTTTACCTCTCGGTCCAGCACGGCGCCGTGTTCCACGTAGTCGTTGATGAGGGGGGAGGGGCCTACGGCCTGGGCCTTGGTGATCACCCAGTCCAGAGAGAACATCAGGGAGGACAGCTCCTGGAGGAGGGGGAGGAGTAGGAGGAGGAGGAGGAGGAGGAGGAGGAGGAGGAGGAGGGGGGGGGGAGGAGGAGGAGGAGGAGGGGTGAGGGGGGAGAAGGAGGAGGGGGAGGGGAGAGGGAGAAGGAGAAGGAGGAGGAGGGAGAAAGGAGAGAGAGAGAGGTCAGATGACGGGGAGGGAGGGGAGAGAGGCAGAGGCAGAGACCGATAGAAAGACAGATAAAACAACAAAAGAGAGAGAGAAAGGAGGAGAGACAGAAGGAAGAAGGGATGACGGGAAGGAGTCAGGAAGGAATGGAGGGATGAAAGGAGAAGGATCAAAAACAGCAGGGAGGAAAATAAACGGCTGACAGTGTGTGTGTGTGTGTGTGTGTGTGTGTGTGTGTGTGTGTGTGCGTGTGTGTGTGTGTGTTACCTTGGTCAGGTTGGCCTTGGCCATGTGGTGTGTAAGGAACCTGAACCAGTAAAGGGACTCGGTGTCCCCGGAGGTCGGGGGTCGCTGGCTGTAGTGCTTCTGGTACTGATGCACCACCTTAGCATGCAGAGCCTGTAGACCACCCACAGATAACACGTCGCAGGATTCAGTACGCAATAACAACCAAGCAACCTAGAGCCATCAACGCATACAGTTCAAACTGGTGGTCATTCTTGAAACTGAGTTTAATAATTCAGTACAAGAATGTGAGAGAAGGCCCAGCTCTGAGGAGGAGGTAAGGTGACCCTGACCTCTATCTGGGCTTGGTTCTGCTATGAGGAGGAGTTGAGACCCTGACCTCTATCTGGGCTCGGTTCTGCTCTGGGGAGGAGGTGAGACCCTGACCTCTATCTGGGCTCGGTTCTGCTCTGGGGAGGAGGTGAGACCCTGACCTCTATCTGGGCTCGGTTCTGCTCTGGGGAGGAGGTGAGACTCTGACCTCTATCTGGGTGCGGTTCTGCTCGGCCAGGAAGTCCAGCTGCAGGTCGTGGAGGAAGTAGAGGTACGGCCGCTGGTGGCAGTCCCGGAACAGCAGAGACTTGTTGACAAAGTCCTGCAGGATGTCCTCCACCTCCTCGGGCTCCAGGTCCCACAAGACCGCCAGCACCTGGACACAGGTATATACACACAGGTATAAACATGTACACACACACAGGTATACACACACACACACACACACAGGTCCCACAGCACCGCCAGCACCTAGAGACACAGATATTATGGTAGAAATTAATGAAGGTTTAAAAGGATATCGCTGCCATATGTTTGGAATAATAGTAGAAAATAACCGGGTCAGGGTGGGGAGGGCCCTGTCCCTTTGTCATTCATAACACCTCAGAGGGTCCTGGGCTGACCGGCGACCACCAGACAGACATTCCTCTAGTCAATGATATCAGCCTATTTCTCAGTATCAAGTATAAGTAAGTAAGATTAACTTTATATATAAGTATAAAGCATACAATAATATAAGATATGTATTGTTACAATGAAGCCAAATGTTAAACACTTGATATTACCTGGCTCTCCTTGGTCAACAATACTTTTACTAATACTTTTGTTAAAGTCAGACAGTACCAGCTTTATGATCATGACTGTATATGCCACAGACAAAGTGGCATTATTAACTAATACAATGCATGTTTCACTGTTTAAATGAATATTGGTTTTACAGGGCTCATCTCTTAAACACGTGTGGTAAGCCATGGTGATTTTAAGATCAGGTTTATAAACAAGGCGATGAATGGACTTTAATCAAAGACCTCACTTCATATAACTACTGTGTAATCTATAACTTCATGTAACTACAATGTTTGTATCTAATTCTTGCAAAATGACTGTATTACTGTATCTATATTGTATTACTGTATTGTGGACAGCGGGGGGGGAAGATAAATGCTAACGGGGAACGGGAAGGCCCGTAGTTTAGAGCATTGTGATTGGCCAAGGACAGGTTGGCAGAGCAACACAATGGAAATATAATTCGGGTCCTGACGACCGTTTGGGAGTTCTTTGCAAACCAACTCAGGTGATGTTGTTACTCTGTGCAGTGACAATAAAGCCTTGATCATTCAACCCTAGTCTTTCTCGACCTTCTCTTGTATTTTGTTACAGTATTACATCGTGGGTTTTATCCACAACAATACACACACAGGTTAACATACAGGTCCCACAGCACCTCCAGCACCTACCGCAAGGAGACACACACACACACACACACACACACACACACACACACACACACACACACACACACACACACACACACACACACACACACACACACACACACACACACACACACACACACACACGCACGCCAGAGGTCAGGCCAGAGGTCAGACCTGTGCGGGGACCTTGCTGTCCTTCTCCAGCACGGTGAGGTCGCGGTAGAGCGCCTGCTGGTCCTCGGGCAGCACCTGGAAGCTGGCGTCCATGGCCTGGTCCAGCGCGTCGTAGTCGTAGGACGACGACTTGCGGATGCGGCGGAACTGCTTGCGGCGCAGCAGCGTGAGGTAGTAGGCCCAGCGGTCGGGGAAGTCCCTGAGCAGGGCGCCCACCAGGGACACCACCAGGGGGAAGCCTGGGGGGGGGTCATAGCAATGACAACCTGTCTGTCCCTCTAGTCTCTAATGGATCATAGTGATGACAACCTGTCTGTCCCTCTAGTCTCTAATAGATCATAGTGATGACAACCTGTCTGTCCCTCTAGTCTCTAATGGATCATAGTGATGACAACCTGTCTGTCCCTCTAGTTTCTAATAGATCATAGTGATGACAACCTGTCTGTCCCTCTAGTCTCTAATAGATCATAGTGATGACAACCTGTCTGTCCCTCTAGTTTCTAATAGATCATAGTGATGACAACCTGTCTGTCCCCTTAGTCTCTAATGGATCATAGTGATGACAACCTGTCTGTCCCTCTAGTCTCTAATAGATCATAGTGATGACAACCTGTCTGTCCCTCTAGTTTCTAATGGATCATAGTGATGACAACCTGTCTGTCCCTCTAGTCTCTAATAGATCATAGTGATGACAACCTGTCTTTCCCTCTAGTTTCTAATAGATCATAGTGATGACAACCTGTCTGTCCCTCTAGTCTCTAATAGATCATAGTGATGACAACCTGTCTGTCCCTCTAGTTTCTAATAGATCATAGTGATGACAACCTGTTTGTCCCTCTAGTCTCTAATGGATCATGGTGGTCAACACAACGTATCTTCCTACCTTTCGTGGTGACTCTAATGGTCATAGTGGTCATCTATAGTGCTCAGGTGGAACTCCTACCTTTGCAGAGCTGCACGATGCTGCGGGCCTGCTCGGGCAGCTGCTGGGGTTTGGTGTTGACGTACATGGCTAGGATCTCCAGGGCCTTGTCCTCGTCAAGACCGCTCTCCACCTCCACCTCGTGGCGGACGCCTGCGGGGAACACACCAGAGGTCATGATGGTGACACCAGAGGTCATGAAACACACCCAGAGGTCATGATGGTGACCCCAGAGGTCATGAAACACACCCAGAGGTCATCATTTTGACCTCAGAGGTCATGATATTGACCTCAGCTGACACACCCAGAGGTCCTGATAGTTGAAAAGTCACCAGTTACGACCAGCTTGTGACTGGTATTGGGGTCACTGGTATTGGGTGCTTGGATCTCAATTCAAACGTCAGGTTCGGATCTGTGGTGTCAGATCAGACCGGTCTCTGGTGTGTGAAATGGAGCCAAATGCAGCCACTCAAAGGTGGAGAATGTAATGAGGGGGGATCTCTTATTTTCACCTTAAGGACTAAGTGTGACTGTGTTTGAATCCTTTTCTGGGCCTCTGGGTGGCAGCGTTACAGCACCACATGACGGTACATGACGGTACATGACGCTACGCAGCACTACGCAGCGCTACACGAGTCTACATGGCGCTACACAGTGCTACAGGACGCCGTACCGTTGACAGCGTCTGCGATGCTGCGGTTTCTGGTGGTGATCAGGACTCTGCTGTGGACGTCAAACGCCTTCAGAGCCGAGCCGTCCCAGATATCATCCAGGATCAGAAGAGACCTGCAGATAGATAGATACTTTTATAGATCCCCAAGGGGAAGTTCAACACACACACACACACACACACACACACACACACACACAGTGGTTGACTGTTTTAAAAGGTGTTTTCACATTGATGTCCACTTTGGAAGTAAGATAAAGTATCTAAACCCGGGAACCATGGACCGACAGGACCACGGAGACGGTGTTGCTGAAGGCTACCCTGTCCTCTGGTGTACAGGTTAGGGTGACGTGGCAATATAAACACAGACACTGATAACGTCTCCTCGGTCCAATAGTCCGTTTGGCTCAGGAAGGGCCCTGACTGAGGGACCCAGAAGTAACTCAGTGGTCGCCAAGACAACAGCTGGTCGGCAAGGTTCACCTGGGTGGGGTGGGGTGGTGGGGTGGGGTGGTGGGGTGGGGTGGGGGAGGGGGGGCGGGCGGGGCTCACCTGGGGAAGCGGCGCAGCAGCAGGAAGCGCAGGCGCTCCTTGGCCTCCTCCAGGGAGCCGGGGGTCCGGCCCGGCCCCTGGAGCTCCTGGCTCTGCTCCAGGCGGAAGCACAGGGTCTGGAGGCGAGCCAGCAGGTCAGAGCGGTCCAGCTGGCCGATGGACAGCCAGTACACCCCACTGGGGAAGCACTCTGTGGAAAGAGAGGTTGAGGGGGTGAGAGGATGAGGGGACGAGGGGACGAGGGGGTGAGGGGAGGAGGGGGTGAGGGGGTGGGGGGGTGAGAGGAGGAGGGGGTGAGGGGATGAGGAGATGAGGGGATGAGGGGACGAGGGGGTGAGGGGATGAGGGGATGAGGGGATGAGTGGGTGAGAGGGTGAACAAAGGCTCGAACAGAAGTGTCCCTTTATCTGGGACAGTCTTTGGCTCCGAGGCTACTACAGCAAACTATAGTCTCTGAAAGACATCATCCCATCAAACACGGGCTGAGCCCTCCTAGGCCTTCAGGACAGACTAACAACATAATAAACCAGTGTGAGGGCCAGGCCAGAAGGTTAACCTGAGAACACCCTGGTATAAAGACCAGGGGGCCTGACCCGACACATGGTCCTAAACCCTGGGGTGGTCACCAGGGAGACCCCTGACGGCCAATCACCTTCCAGGAGGGCGTGGTCCCGGACCGCCTCCGCTGCCAGGACGGACTTCCCGGAGCCGGCCATGCCGTGGAGCACCACCCAGCCGGGCTCCTTCAGGAGTGCACAGAGCCGCTGGCGGAGCTGCTGCACCAGCAGGGGCCTCTGGACGAAGACGACGGGCCTCTGGGGGACGCCCCCCTCCCGCAGGACCGCCTGGACTGGGGGAGCAGGAAGGGGAACATGACTTTACCCTGCAGCGACCCGGTCTGGATCAGACCTCCTGCAGGACCTCGATACACATTACAGAGTTCAAATGGATGTGTAGGAGTCCAAATCAAGACACACACACACACACACACACACACACACACACACAAACACACATACATACAAATACACACACACACACACACATGCCCTGGTCCCCCCCACCTCTGGGCGTGCCCGCGTTGGTGAAGCTGTGCTGGGCCTCAGGGGAGCCCAGCGGCAGGCTGGTGTGCAGCAGGTTGGCCAGGTCTCCGTAGCTCTCCCTCACCAGGGCGTTGTAGAAGGACACGTACGCCTCGTTGCCCTTCAACAGGAGCAGCTCCATCAGGGCCACCGCCTGCTCCCTCCTGGTGGGCTGGGGGACGCAGGGGTAGAGGTCAGGTGCAGGGTGGGGGGTCAAGGTTAGGGTCAGGGGCAGGGGCAGGGGCAGTGTTAGGGTCAGGGGCAGGGTCAGTGTTAGGCGTCGGGGTTGGAGTCAGGGTCGGGGTCAGGGTCAGTGTTAGGGTCAGGGTCGGGGTCAGGGTCAGTGTTAGGGTCAGGGGCAGGGGCAGGGTCAGTGTTAGGGTCGGGGTCGGGGTCAGGGTCAGGGTTAATGAAAGTCGACTAAACCATACGTTGGAAGCAGCCCAGCTGGTAGGTAATCGTGGGTCGACTCTACCTTGCTCCTGACACGCTCCTCCTCGTCCCCGCTGAGCACCCCGTCGCTGACCAGGTGGTCCATCAGGTAGGCGGCCTTGATGTCCTGCTCCAGGACGGGACGCGAGCGCAGCAGGCAGCTCAGAGCGCCCTCCTCCATCGCCATGGCAACGCTCCCCACTGAGAACCCAGAAGATGGGTCAACGGAAGGGAAATACATTATTCAGATCCTGAGTACATTGTGAGGAAGTGGAAAACATGAGCTGTTAAAATGATATGGGTTCACAGTAATCAGGCTAAATAATTACTAAAAAATATTATTATATCCTAATAAACAATATAGTAGTACAAATGAAAATGCGAAATAACAAAGCATTCATATATATATGAATGTATATATATATAATATTATAATAGCAGTATTCTCCTCTTGACGCCCACTTCTTGTTCTGAAGCTGAACCATTCACAGTAACAGAACTAACCCTAACCCTAAGGCAATAACACAGCCAGCAGGAAACTGAAACCAACTGTCAGCCTTCACATTAGTCTGTGTATTCTGCGTTATCCCGATATAAAAGGGATGTCAGAATGTGTCGAATGTGTAGAAGCTTTAACAGTTTCTACAGACCGAAACTAACACAACAACATGAGACTCACCGGATCACCGGTGGATCACCAGAGGAGTCACGGTAAACCGGGAGACCGGGGAGGGGTCGCGTTGACGGAACCTTATTTGCTTGGAGAGTTCAAATGTAATCCATTCATTCACTAAATCGAATTCACTAATTCACTCAATGTAACACATTAATCACTAAGTGTAATACATCCATTCCACGCCCATAGTGACAGCGGCAGCGCTTCCGGATTCACAACCAAAACAACCAAACAACCAATCAGGCGCCGAGCTTCAACCACGTGATCCACACAGCTACACGCGCTGCCTGTATCCGGGCAGAGGAATATAAATATAAAATAACATGACATAATATAATATAATAAAATATAATATAATTTGAATCTTTCGTCGTCGTTAACCATAATGTATATAATCTTTTATATATTAATTCATGGTTTCTTTGTAATACATGCCTAAGAAATATCCTCTCCAAAAATAATTAGTATCTCCTTATACAACCACTAACACGTTTAAACTTATCTTTAACTCATCTTTAAGGTCTATGTTTGTATATATATTTTATATATCCTATGTATAATAATAACAACCATAAACAGACGACCCCCTATGCTGCATCGGGTTTAGATTAGGTGCAGTTCTTTAAGAACTCGCTAGAGGGCGCCAGCAGTAAACATGTAAACAGTAAAAGGGTTCTGGTAGTAAACTGTAAATCTCACCCGTACAAAATTTTATTTTTTACTTCATAAAATCGTTAATGTTAATCGTTAATTGTTAATCCTATAAAGAATATTAAAAAATAAATAAACATTGTAATTCTTCCTGGTAAGTTTTGGTTATTCAAAACTAAAATCATCTTTCCCAAACAAAGCGCTGTCTTCCACAGAGGAAGCATTTATTATGGTCCATATGGTTCACGGTCCATAATTTACCATCTGCTCGGTGTCTGTTTTTAGGGAAATGTAATGAGGAGGAGAATCACATGACCACAGTTCCCCAGCAACGACAACAATAACAACAAACAAAGCACTACAAAGTAAGAGTCCACAAGGCTCTGCACCTCTCCCTCTATCAATGTCCCAGTGAATGTTAATGTCCAAGCCAACAAACCGGCCTCTGGACGGATCTTTAAAATAAACCAGATATTTAAAGATATACGTGAACAAAGATAAACAAAGTTTATCTGGAGATCGTTACACTATCTATCTGCGTTGTCGCGGAGGTCAAGTTGCGGATTACTGTTGCGCCTCCTTTCTGTTGTGCTGGGGAAACGGGTGTGGTCACGTCACATCACAAGTAACATCCCGCCTTACTGGAACCCAACTCGCTGCTGCAGACATGAGGTGCCTTGTCAAAGCTCTGCTGCAGACCAGCGCTCTGCTGGGAGGCTGAGAGACCAGCGCTCTGCTGGGGAGAGACCAGCGCTCTGCTGGGGAGAGACCAGCGCTCTGCTGGGGAGAGACCAGCGCTCTGCTGGGAGGCTGAGAGACCAGCGCTCTGCTGGGAGGCTGAGAGACTCGAGCTCTGCTGGACCCTCCGGTCCGCTGGGCAGCTCATGGGGACATGGAGACTGAAGTCCGTCTCCCAGCACCACAGCAGACATGGGAGAGCTAACTGCTGTTTACACAGAGAGGCTGTCTCTGATCAGAAACAGAGAGTAGTGGGGTAAGAGGGAAAGCGCGTGAGAGACACAGAGGGAGAGAGGAAAGGAAAACAGGAGGACAGACAGACAGACAGTGAGACAGAGAGAGGCTGCCAATCTATTGATTTCTGTGCTTTGCCATTGATCCCCTCCAACAAATCCACCAGACTTCCGGAATCATCCTGACTGTACAGGAGACCTGCTTCTAAACGACCACTTTTGAGATGAAATATAGATGAGCACTCACCACCATTATCCTCTCCTCATGACCTCCACACAAATATGAGAACCCACTTCCACTAGGACTCTGTCTTTGCAGGGTGTAAACATCCAGTGGTCATTCCTCGTCAGTTCCTGTATCTCTCGTTCAATAGTATTAAAACACTCTGGTGCCTATTGGTACCAGGCTAGTAGCCTAGCCCAGGCACCCACTAGTCTAGGCACCCCCTAGGCACCAGGCTGTTGGCCTAGCCTAGGCACCAGACTAGAGACGACCCTAACCCTAACCCTAACGAGTGAATCTGGGATCTTATTGTGCGAAACCGAGGAAATGGAGGGCAGAAAAATGATCTGTTTGTCTCCCAAGAACAAGTGGGTGATTCATGCGTAGAGTGGGCCAACTGAAGCCCCCCCACGATGAGCTGAGTCAACGGAGGGGACCCCCCCAAGGCTGGAAGGACATTTAACAGTGATCAGAGCTCCACTCTGACCATTTCTTCTCCCAGTGCAACACCCAGTCAGGTGTGTGAGCATACGTATGTGTTTGTGTGTGTGTACACGTGTGTGTGTGTGTGTGTGTGTGTGTGTGTGTGTGTGTGTGTGTGTGTGTGTGTGTGTGTGTGTATTAAGCATTTGTGACCTTTGTAGCAAGGTTTGTCTGCAAGGTTTTTCAAGGTGCAGAAAAATCCATCCAGACGAACCTTACGGGTCTCTGAGGCAGAAATATTCAGCACGTCAAATAAGTCCCAGATACCAAGAATCAGAAATGTTCATGAAACAGGGTGAGGAGTAGTGTGCGTGTGTGTGTATGTGGGTATGTGTATGTGTATGTGTGTGTGTGTGTGTGTTCGTGTCAGCGTGGGCTGGCGGAGGTCATGTGACGGCTACTGGGTGTTGATCAGCTGTGTGGGCAGTAGGAATTCTCAGAAGGTTGGAAGCTCAGCGAGCGGTAATCCCACCGCGGTCACGCTGAGACCCCGGCCTGTTCTCCAGACAAAGCCATTATTCATTATTCATGCTCTCCGCTCTCTGCTCGGTGCTGCAGGACTTTATGATGTCATACTTCAGTGGAGAGCTTTAAGGAGCGTTGGGCAGAATAATGCAAAGGAGCGCGTTCGACATCCGAGGCCAAAGGTACTAGGTTCGATCCCCCGATGTCCCCAGCCTAACCAGTAGCTCAAACCCAGCCTAACCAGTAGCTCAAACCCAGTCTAAACAGCAGACCAATCCCAGCCTTAGCATTAGACCAAAGCCCGCCTAACCACTAGACCAAACCCAGTCTAACCAGTAGACCAAACCCAGTCTAACCAGTAGATCAAACCCAGTCTAACCAGTAGACCAAACCCAATCTAACCAGTAGACCAAACCCAGTCTAACCAGTAGACCAAACCCAGTCTAACCAGTAGATCAAACCCAGTCTAACCAGTAGACCAAACCCAGTCTAACCATCTCAGTTCACTGCGAGCTGCAGTCTCTCTGAAAAACAACAAGATGACGATAGTATGGCTGTGTACCAGGGTTCCCAGTGGCCCAGTGGAACACTGTTTCACCATGGGGGGTACCAGGGATCCAGGTGGTGGAACCTTGTTTCAGCTTTATTCCCTTCAATGAGTCTGCCACTTCCTACTCCACCTCCACCTCCCACAGACAGCCTCAGCGTCACATGGTACGGCTTCTTCTGACGAACATTCGCTCCTAAAGGTCAGGGCTGGCTCGTGCTTATATCACTTAGTGTTTTATACTTCAGTCTATTTTTGGGCTCCCCAATGGCCACTTGACATCCACTGGGTTCTGTGTTCAACGAGCCTGTGCTGTTCTGTTGTTGTTGATGTCTGTATGTCCACATCCAGGCACCTAGAAACACCAGGGCTATTTATACACCTCAATCCCACCCAGACAATGATGCTCTGAAGAGAGTTCTCTCTCTCCCTTCATCTATACATCTCACCCTCCGTTCTTCTCCTCTCGCCCTTTCTATTCTGTTTTCTCTCGCTTTCCCTTTCTCTCTCATTCTCCGTCTCCCTTTTTCCTCTCTTTCCCTCCATGTCTCTCTGCCTCTCGCTCTTTCTCTGTATCACTATTTCCCGACATAGAGAGAGGGCGGTGTGCCCTCTCTCTTCTCTGTTTCCATCTCTCTTCGGCTCCTCGCCGGCTGTTGCCATGGAGCCCAGACTCATGACATCACACAGCGATGTGTGCGTGTGTGGAGATCAGAGTTCTGAGGCCGTTTGAGCAGCGATTAGCGATCAGGGGACAGGCTGACAGCAGGCAGAGACAACATCCGCATCATGGATCGTAACGCACACGCACGCACTATGCATACAAACATAATCAAACTCCATTTGTATCTCGTACGTCCCAAGCGGTGCCAGAGAGCTGTCAGTTAAGATCCCAATCTGATCAGCCTCTTTCACACGGCAACACCTCGCGCACACACGGCAAGATATTGAATATGCATTATAGCATAACACACACCTCTGCAGGACCAGAGTTTCACAAGCTCTTCCTGTATTCCCGGGTCTGAGGCCCACAGGGTGAACGGATCTACGAGGAAACAAACCAGGGATATACTGTAGTTCATATTTGGTTTTGGAATAACAATGCAACAAACTCATAATGCACACAATAAATGATCACAGCCTAAAGAATCTCGAACAATGACTGCTGCAAGTCTCCAGAGACTCGAGTCTCACAGAAGATCGTGAGTCTAGAGACAAGTCCTGATGTCCACGAAAAAAAGGACAAAAGATGACGTCGTTTCCGGCACTTTCCGAACCATTTCCCCTTGACCTGGATGGAAAACTTCACAAGGTCAACAGAAGACGTACAGGAGAATTCATATGGAATGAGGAGAAGACGACTGCGGTGCTCAGAGAACCGTCTCTCAGTGAGGAACCGAGACTGGATCAGGGTTCCGGACCGAGGAGATAAGGCCTGATGTTGATCTACCCCCCAGGCAGAAAGAAAGAGAACCCTGAAGATTGGAGTGGCCTTACGTTGCACTAACATGTCATATCCTGTTCACCCCAACATGTTAACCACTGGTCAGGACAGAAGGTGGTCCCACCGGCCTCCACCCTTCAACTTTGGCCCTCCACCCATCCAGCCTGTGCAGCACGAAGAAAGAAGACAAGGGAGGACTTTGTCCAACATAGGTTAGAGAGAGAGAGAGAAATGTAAATCTACCTTTTTTAGAGATGTAAATAAGTTTTTTTTTATAGAATTTATAGAGTTTTTCCACCCCCCCCCCCGTGCCTCTACATGTTGCTGCAGATCCCTGTTTTGTGTTCATATTCAAAGCATGACGTCAGCTTTGCCTGGAGAAGGAAGAGAAATTAGGAACTAGTCAAATTAAGAGGTGAGCCCTAGACTGCAGAGAGGGGGGGGGGTTTCTACACCCACAGGGTGTTCACATGAGAAACATCTCGATGGGAGGGGGGGGGGGGGGGGGGGGGTCAGAACGCTGTAACAATGTACGCCTCTCTCACCTCCTCCTGTTCTATAGGCTGACTCTGAATATGGGCTATTTGACTGCGCCTATGGATGTTGGGATTCACATGACTGCGGTTACGTCCCAAAGGCATTTAAACCACTGAAGGAACAGCCTAACACCAACGTGATGACAATGTGTTCATCAGTGCTCCTGCCTGGCCTGCCTCTAAAGCTGTGTTCGTGAAACGGCCAATTCATCCAGGGTTAGCCTCATTTCAATGTTACAATGCACGGCCCTGGTAGCCACTGTGGAGCCACACTGCAAAGGAAAGGGTGGCGGACCAACATCCACCTGGAGAATAGAACCAACATCCACCTGGAGAATAGAACCAACATCCACCTGAAGAATAGAACCAACATCCACCTGGAGAATAGAACCAACATCCACCTGGAGAATAGAACCAACATCCAGCTGGAGAATAGATCCAACATCCACCTGGAGAATAGAACCAACAACCACCTGGAGAATAGAACCAACAACCACCTGTAGAATAAAACCAACATCCACCTGGAGAATAGAACCAACATCCACCTGGAGAATAGATCCAACATCCACCTGTAGAATAGAACCAACATCCACCTGTAGAATAGAACCAACATCCACCTGGAGAATAGAACCAACATCCACCTGTAGAATAGAACCAACATCCACCTGGAGAATAGAACCAACATCCACCTGTAGAATAGAACCAACATCCAGCTGTAGAATAGAACCAACATCCACCTGGAGAATAGAACCAACATCCACCTGGAGAATAGAACCAACATCCACCTGGAGAATAGAACCAACATCCAGCTGTAGAATAGAACCAACATCCACCTGGAGAATAGAACCAACAACCACCTGGAGAATAGAACAGGGGACCGGAGGGTAGAGGACACCAGCGTTGGTTCTTTGCATGTTTCCAGACTGTGTTTGCGTCCTATGCACTCAGACCTGACTGGAAATTTAAATAAAGACAGGAAACATTCAGTCGTTAAGGTAAAAGGACGTAACAACAAACACGTGTCGTTTGTAAATGTTTTTTTATTAGCAAAATAAGGGAGATGGTCTACAAATAGTCCGTCAGCGATGGAGACACGCTTTGACAAACGGCAGTTTGTTGATCGGGACAATTTTTTTTTTTTTCCTGGAATCCTGTTTGTACGATTTAAAACGTCCGATGTGAATGATTGTGGTGAGGATACTCTCCGTTTTCATCTTCCCAGAGGGTCAGTCCTGTCCTCAGCTCTCTGCTTTGCCACTTCAAACACAGGAACAGGCTGACCCTAAAGCTCAGAGTCAAAACCATCTTTGATGAAAAACGGCAGAGGAAATGGATGTATTCTGCACCGTTAAATCAACCACATAGTAATAAGGAATACTGAAAACACCCGACATGCAACAGTAATGATAAGACATTTCCCACGTGGGACTTCCTGTAGTTATGGCAGATGTGTGTCACCATAGAAACCCCTGTATCTTAAAGTAGCCCCTCCCCCTCTGGTGACACAACAGAGACAGCAGCTACACACATTTATTCTTTACATTTTAAAAACTTGTTTTTGTTGTCGGGGACATTTCAGCAGGCAAAGAACAAGCATGTGGGCTGAGACCCAGAAGAAACCAGGACCAGTACAGGTGTGGACTGAGACCCAGTAGAGACACCAGTACCACTGAGACACCAGGAGACACCAGTACCACTGAGACCCCAGGAGACACCAGTACCACTGAGACCCCAGGAGACACCAGTACCACTGAGACCCAGTAGAGACACCAGTACCACTGAGACACCAGTACCACTGAGACCCAGTAGAGACACCAGTACCACTGAGACCCCAGGAGACACCAGTACCACTGAGACACCAGTACCACTGAGACACCAGTACCACTGAGACACCAGTACCACTGAGACCCAGTAGAGACACCAGTACCACTGAGACCCCAGGAGACACCAGTACCACTGAGACCCAGTAGAGACACCAGTACCACTGAGACACCAGGAGACACCAGTACCACTGAGACACCAGGAGACACCAGTACCACTGAGACCCAGTAGAGACACCAGTACCACTGAGACACCAGGAGACACCAGTACCACTGAGACCCCAGGAGACACCAGTACCACTGAGACACCAGTACCAGGCCCAACAGGTCCACCCAACATAAAGCGAGTGTCCAGAGGGGAGCTGTTAAAACGTACGAGCTCCGTACTTTTACAAACATTTGAAACAAACAGACATTTGTGAAGCTGCGTTTTCTTTACAATGACGCAAACACCGGTACACAGACTTCTTAACATTAGATCAAAATGTTCCCGCGCAAAAAAAAAAAAAAATACACAAACCAAAAAAAAGATAAATAAAAGCAGTTAAAAGTGGCGTATAGTATACAGCACTGGTCCGTGACATCACCCTCCATCACCCTCCGTCCTCCATCACCCTCCTCCATCACTCTCTGTCCTCCTCCTCTATCACCCTCCTCCACCCTCTGTCCTCCTCCTCCATCACTCTCCATCGTCCTCCATCCTCGACTCCACGGTGGACTCACCACCGGCCGGCGCTGAGGACACAAGCAGACAGAGAGGGTAAGCTAACCACCAGGGCTAACCCTGGATAACCAATCAGGTTAGGTTAGTCACACTAACCCTCACTAACTCACACAAACCCCCACTCTAACCCTTTTGAGTTAGGGTTAGTCACACTAACCCTAACACTATAGAGTTAGGGTTGTTCACACTAACCCTAACCCTATAGAGTTAGGGTTTGTCACTCTAACCCTATAGAGTTAGGGTTAGTCACTCTAACCCTAACTCTAACCCTATAGAGTGAGGGTTAGTCACACTAACCCTATAGAGTTAGGGTTAGTCACACTAACCCTAACTCTAACCCTATAGAGTGAGGGTTAGTCACTCACCTCAGAAGAGGCCACAGTCCTTGAGGTTAGGTGTTATAGAGTTAGGGTTAGTCACACTAACCCTAACTCTAACCCTATAGAGTGAGGGTTAGTCACTCACCTCAGAAGAGGCCACAGTCCTTGAGGTTGTTCTTGATGATGACGTCGGTGACGGCGTCAAACACAAACTGGACGTTCTTGGTGTCGGTGGCGCAGGTGAAGTGGGTGTAGATCTCCTTGGTGTCCTTCCTCTTGTTCAGGTCCTCGAACTGACACTGGATGTAGGCCGCCGCCTCCTCGTACGTGTTGGAGCCTGTTCCCACGGCGACCGCATAACAAACAGAAAAACAGGAAGTTTAGACGACAGGAAGTGTGTGTGGTGAGCAATGCGGAGAGTGTTGAGGTGTGAAACGGTTTACATATAAACTATGAACTAAACAATAAGTGTTTATTCATTAACATATGCACAAACCCTATCACGCTTTACTCGTATCCATCTCAAATCAACTCGGTCGGCAATTTGAAGCAACCAGATGAAACTCCCACAGCCACTCCCCCTAAACACACCACTTAGCTCGCTAGCTTCAGCGGCACGTCGGCCGGCCTCACGGAGACTCGTGATCACTCCGGAATTCAATTCTTCCTTTTGGTCAGAGCATTTGATTCATTGTTTTTTCCGTCAGGATCTTAAGAGAACGTCAACAATATGACAAAACATGGCCTCCCGACCGCAGCTTTCAAGAGATCAAGCTGAGAGTAGACAGAACTTTGCGACGGTTCTCCTGGTTTAAGTTAACTGGTCAGTTCATCTCAGGACCGATGGAGTAGTCCTCTGCTGCTGCGTTGCTCACCGGCGTATTCTGGGTAGCAGATGGTGAGGGGGCTCCTCCGGATCTTCTCCTCGAACAGGTCCTTCTTGTTGAGGAACAGGATGATGGAGGTGTCCGTGAACCACTTGTTGTTGCAGATGGAGTCAAACAGCTTCATGCTCTCGTGCATCCGGTTCTGGAGACGAGATCCACACATCTCACTTAACGCACTCAGACCATTATACCATTATATATATATACACACTCAGACCTTTGTATCATTATATATACACACTTAGACCTTTAAGTGTATATATAATGGTACAATTATATATACAATTAGACCATTATACCATGATATATATATATACAAACAATTAGACCATTATATATGTACAATTAGACCATTATATATATAATTAGTCATTTACATCCTTTTAGACTCCATCAAAATGGACGATCCATCGATGATCCATTTAAACATAACATCATTATACTAGGGTTAGACCCATGGTTTCTAGACCCATGGTCTAGGGACTAGGGGTCTAGGGAGGAGGGTCTAGAGACTAGGGACTAGGCAGGAGGGCCTAGGGTCTAGGGTCCATGGTGGAGGGACTAGGGTCTAGGGTATAGTATAGGGACTAGACTCAGAGGCTCCTCACCATCTCCTCGTCCTCGGCCAGCACCAGGTCATAGTCGCTGAGCGCCACGCAGAAGATGATGGCGGTCACGCCCTCGAAGCAGTGGATCCACTTCTTCCTCTCTGACCGCTGCCCGCCCACGTCAAACATCCTGGCAGAGGGATGAGACGACGTGAGGATGAGAGATCTGCTGGTTTCTAAGCCCAAAGTACAGAACCCTAGGTGACGTGCACATATCTGTCCAACCCTTTAGATAAGGTACTATAGATCCATGATAAGATCTATACTCATGAGTGTGTCGAGTGTCATGGGGGGGGGGGGGGGGGGGGGGATGCACTCTTTTACAGTTGGACCATTTATGCTTATTTTCATGCAGGCTGTCAGACTGTTGCCCTGCAGCCTGATCTATACACAGAGAGTGAATGAAGTTTAGATAATTGTATACTTTTTTTTTTTTTAGTTTAGGCAGCAGGCGTCTGTAGCTTACGCGGCCGCCTAAGCTGTAAAGTGCTGTGGGAAACCCTGGAGCGGTTCTAGTTGCCAGCTAGTCGCTATCTTGGATCATCCTCAACCCAACCTGTAGAGACACGCTCCAAACAGATGAGTGAACGTAGAAGACATGCGATCAGCACGGAATCTGTCTCCGAGGCTCCGTCAGCGAGGAGGGACGGAGGAACCCGTTTCAACACGTTTCACGTCTGCTGCTGAACTGGTTTGAGGAGCGAAGCTTCAACAGTCATACGGGAGCCGAACCCACAGAGCACACCAGATCTCTGCTCGCGTTCCTTCGCTACAGTCAGGCACGGTGGAGCGGAGAGCAGCGTCTCAAACAACAGCCGTCCGGAGCATGTGGTGAAATGTTCTCGTGTTCAAATCACTTGTGATGCAGTAAACAAAAGCCTGAGAAACATTTGGGTTCTAATACAGCTTTTCTGCCAGAAGAAAAAACAATCTGTCAGCTGTCACTGTGTGTTAGAATGATGACACAGTGTCATCCTCCCTCCTGATGTCACAACAGAAGGAGAACAAAGAAACGTCCAATAAAGAGGAAGTGAAGAGTACTTGAAGTGCAGGTCCTTGAAGGTGAAGTGGGTCTCTACGATGCCCGTGGTCTTCACTCGGGTCCTCAGTACGTCCTGCTGGGTGGGGATGTAGGTGGCCTGAGATATCCTGTCCAGATCGTTCAGATAGCTGAGAGAAAAGAACAACAAATAAACAAACATTATGACTAATATTGAGACAACATTATGACGAATATTGAAACAACATTATGATGAATATTGAGACAATATTATGAAGAATAGTGAGACATCATTATGAAGAATATTGAAACAACATTTTGAAGAATATTTCAGCAATGGTGAACAGAGAAGCCAGAGAAAGTCTCTGAGAGAGAGCGAGTGTGTGAGTGTGATTGTGTGTGTGAGTGTGTGTGCGTGCGTGCGTGCGTGCGTGCGTGTCTCTCACTAGGCGGCGGAGTCGTTGAGCTGGTACTCCCGGGAGCGGCCGAAGCAGGCCGTGACGCCGGCGTCCTTCCAGAGTCTCTTCATCACGCCGGCCAGCTCAGGCGTCATAAAGCCCTCCTCCGCAGAGCCGGCCAGGACGAAGAGCTGCCGCGCATCATCCTGAGGGGGGGGGGGGGGGGGAGAGGAGGAGGGAGGAGACGGGGAGGATAGAGGGAGGAGAGAGGGAGTGGAGGAGACGAGGAGGAGGGAGGAGACAGGGAAGGAGGAGACAGGGAAGGAGGAGACATGGAGGAGTCAGGGAGGGCGGAGACAGGGAGGAGGAGACAGGGAGGAGGAGAGAGGATGGAAGAGAGGGGGGAGGTAAGAATAAAGAAGAGCGGATGGAGAAAGGAAGGTAGGAAGGGGACAGGAAGGAAGAGGAAACAGGAAGTAAGGAGGCCGAGGGGGGTTGTGGTCAGTACAGAGAATCTTCTCCAACCAAACCCCGGTGGTGAAACACTACAACAGTACTCTTGTTGCCATGGTGAAACACTACAACAGTACTCAGGTCACCGTGGGGAAACACTACACCAGTACTCTCGTTACCATGGTGCAACATTACACCAGTACTCTGGTGTACCACGGTTGCCGTGGTAAAACTCTACAGCACTACACCAGTACTCAGGTTGCCACGGTGAAACACCATCAGTACTCACGGCTCTGACGGAGTCTCCGAAGTCGATCTTCAGGCGGCCCATGGCTCTGATGATGGCGATGATGGACTGGATGGTGTTGCTGTAGACCACTGCCTTGTACTGCTTACACTCCTCTTCTGAGTAGCCCGCCTCGTGGATGATCCTTCACAGGGTCAGGGTTAGGGTAGAATTAGGGTCCGGGTTAGGGTCAGGGTCAGGGTGCGGTCAGTCACACACAGCTTTATTTATCTTTACATGACCTGATGGATATTTGTGAACAAAGGCACAAACAGTACAACTATACTAAACATTCACCAGTAAATATAAAACCCCTCTTCCCAGTGAAACACTGGAAGAAGCCCAGAGTTCTCCCAAGTGTTCATGGAGGTTCCTCTGAAGGCTGCGTATACAAGCCTGGTCACTGAGACACCGGGAGGAGCTCAGTGGTCTGGGTGGTGTGGGACCGAGCAGATGCAGCAGGGATGTGAACTCACTTCATCTGCTTCACGATGGTGCTCTTTCCTGATTCGCCGGCCCCTGGGGAGAGAGAGAAGGAGAGACGGAGGGTTAGGAGAGAGAATACATTGGAGCACCAGGAGGTAGTGATACTACCTTGAAAATAAAACACAGGGTTAGGGTTAGATCCGTTTTTGGTGAATGTTGATGTATTCTTAGAGGTTACAACCATAAACTGGGGACTTCAAAGGGCCAGCTTAACCAGTGGTTCGTACAAACTGGGAGGCTTCTACCCACCCTGCAACAGGTGGAATAGAGCTATGACCTCCATCCTCAAGTTGCTCATCAACATCTGAATGAGCACAAAGTTGTACCATTGGAACCCGACCGGCTGAACCAAACCAGAGGATGAGGAGGCTGATGTGTGACCCCCCAGCCCCCACCCATGGAACCAGATTGTCTCTGCTGATAGAGCTCTGGCTAGCTGCGGCGGCGGGCTAGCCTTGTGTCTGCTGCTAAGAATACTGTTAGCTGTGTTGGCTCACGTCGACTGAAAGGGCTATACCACGACGACGGGGAGAGAGAGCGAGAGAGAGCGGGACAGGGGGGTTAATGGGCCCACGGTGGGAACGTCTTGTGCCTGGCAACCGGCGAGTGTGCCGTTGGAAACATCTCGCCGCCATGGCAACGGGCTCCGGTTAAACTCGGAGGAGGTCGAGCGAGACCAGCGTCACCGAGGACGGAGTGCGATGGAGCAGAGCCAGATCATAAATGTAGGAGGGCTTTATGCATTATGGGTAATGAGCAGGGTAATGAGCAGGATACCCTAGATCTACCTGCTCCTAGATAACACTAAAAACATATTCACTGGAGTGACTTTGGATTTCACACATGGGAGCCTGCCACTGATTCACTGCTCTCATACCATCCCCTAGCCGCCCACTCTGCAGAGCACAGCCTGTCAGAACGTAGAGTGGTGTGAGACTGATGTCATGATGTCAGACAGCCAGGCTGGGCCCCCTGTCCACAGCCTGGACTCTGGACGACCAGAACACTGAGGAGAACCAGGAAGGAGCAGGGTCACAACGACAGTCCACTTCCTGGTTCCTCCATGTGTTGAAAGGCTGACCTCCCTGGTCCAGAGAGGAGCAGTCCACAGCAGAAGAGTGTTCAGCAGCAGAAGAGCGTTCAGCAGAAGAGCGTTCAGCAGCAGAAGAGCGTTAACACAGAAGAACGAGTCAAGCGCAGACTTTTGGAAAGAGCACCGAATGCGGTGGAATTCGTTTGACTCTGTCTCCCAGAAGGGAAGGCACCGTCCCCCCTGACACCTTCAGCAACAACCGGCTCAAAGCCCTGAGGACACATTAGCTTTAATTATGGGGCTCAGATCGGGCCCTCGGGGCTCCCAGCAGGGTGGAGGTGAGGATGCTATGATGGCAGGTTCCCAAGCGGGGAGCCCGTTGTGCCACCAAGGACATCCCTCCGGGAGGCCGAGGAGAAGCTACAAGTCAGCGGGACGCATTGCACCGGGGCGGTGAGCTGTAGGCACTGGATATCATCTCTGGCAGAACCCCCCCCCCAGGTACATTCAACTGTTTTCACATACTCCAACTGATGCTGATAATGAGAATCAAAGTGCGATTCCACCTGGAAGCCTGAAGATAAAGTCCTAATCTGTAGGAGAACCCAGCAGATAGAAAACAGCTCCAATTATTTTCAATCAAGATAAGATCAGAAAGGAAAGGGGTTTGCAGAGCCGATGGGACAGCGAGGTTCACTAGTGTGACCTGATCTGTCCACCATCCACTGACCTCATTGGAGGCGTGGCCTGAGGAGTCCCAGAGCGTAGCGAGGGACCAGGCCTGTTCCTGATTGGACACATCTGGTCACATGTGTAGAGTCATGTGCAGGACTGAGGTTCTGCACGTGTTTCACACCAACTGCTTTGACACGCCCATATCTCCACCTTCAACAACCACAACCTACACCCATATATCTACCTGAACCTGCACCCATATCTCCACCTTCAACACCACCAGAACTTCAAACCACAAGATGTTTCAGTTCCTGGTGAATGATGGAAACTATGCTGAAGAACGTCCGGCCCTGCCTCTACGGCTCCTCTCACAGGAGATGAAAAACAAACGACTTCCTCACCAGATGACATCATCATGTTTCTCTTCTTTTCTCCAGAAACGTCTGGCTAGATGGGGAGGTTTAGCACTCAAATAAGCCAGAATAAAGTCTTCTACTAGTGGGGCATAAAAACGGATTAATTCAGGGGTGCAAACACGTCCAGGGTGAAAAAGGAGAGAGCTACCCAAAGACAAAACTCAAATCCCCAAGGTGTATGTGTCGGTACAGAAGGATTATGAGACAATGAATCCCTGTTTAGTGTCTTCTACCACACTCTATTTATAGTTACGCACAAGGCTGCAAACACTTCGATTTCATCGGAGAGAATCTGCCAGCAGACGTATTTTAATACATTTATTGTATTTCATGCGTTCATAATTGAGCCACCATGTGTGGAATCTCTACGTTTGCTAAGCCACCTAGCTCCATACCATCTGCAGAATAACATCTTAGAACAGTTGTGCAGACCCATCGAGAGCTCGCTGAGGTTTACTCTGCACTTTGCAGCCACTCCCACACACTGAATGCTTTGATCGTTGTCAGCCACACTCGCTCTCGGATCGTCTACTAAAATGCATGTGCCTTAGTTTCCCACTCACAAATGTAAACCCTTCACCCCCCCCCCCTCCCACTCTCTTCCTCCATCAGTCCTCTTCCCGCTGGGGAACGATGGACCATTAACTCCTGTCCACTCCATACTCCTTGATTCCCGGTTCGCCTCCAGAGAGATGAGCAACAAGCAGCTCTTCAGGGACTAGAAATTGATCTGCCAACCAGCCGATCGATAGACATTAGACTGTTCCTGGCCGCGGTGGGGCAGAGTGAGATGTATGTAGGTTCACAGTAACAATTGAAACGCAAAGAAAACTGACTTTGTTTCAAAGTTCCCGTCAGCGTCTTACTGGTTACATAAGCGTGACGCCAAAGTGGGTCACGGGAAAACCTCAATGAAAGGCAATTAAGTGACAAAACAAGGTGTGCACAGAAAAGCTGGGAAGAGGTCAGAGGATGTGATTAAAACCTCTTTTTAGTGCACAGTCAGAAGTCAACTTTAGAAGGAATAATTAGACCGGAGGAGATTACCTCTATTTCTGCACTACGATATGAATAGTAAGTAATTACGGCAGGGAGATAAAAGAGAAGATTGGGGCCAAGATTATGAACACGGCGCAGGCGTGAAACACGGTTCTCCTCACTGACGGTTCTCCTAATGAATGATCTCCTGGAGGAACGTGATCCTTCTGGAGGGTCCTTCTGGTGGAACGCGGTCCTTCTGGAGGGTCCTTATGGTGGACCGCGGTCCTTCTAAATGGACCTTCTGGAGGGTCCTTCTGGTGGAACGCGGTCCTTCTGGAGGGTCCTTCTGGTGGAATGCGGCCCTTCTGGAGGGTCATTCTGCGTGTTCCTCAGCTCTTCTCAGAGAGATCTTCTGCGTGAGGTCTCCCTCCAGATATAACGAGGTGTGGAGCGTGTTGGAGCAGGTCTGCACGGGAACCAGATTACTCTCAAGGATTCCAATCGGTTCTCAGGCCACTGGAGGAGTAAGGGTCCGTCTCTAAGAAGCCCCAGTAGGCTTGGTGCAGATCTACAAGATTGTGGCCAATTCATGCCAATGGATGCCATTAAAATCACCCCAGGCTCTTCCAGCAGATGCACCAAATGCCCTGAAGTCTGACATGCACATGCACATCTGTTGAGGTCATGACCCCGCTGCGACCTTAGAAAACTCAACATACCAACAAACCACACATTTATCATGTTTCCTAGTAAACACTCAAATAAGCATTAAAAGTTGACGATATATGGAATCAACAGCCAGTCATAAGTCAAATCCACTCAAAAAGTTTCCAGAGTGATTTATTCTCACTGTAAACAAAACAACAACAAACAGCCCTGGTCTCCAATTCACTGATGTCAAGCTTTTCAATTTTTAATGCCTTGCTCACTAGCACGCTGCTCGTGTTACAGTTTCCTTTCTCCATCTCTACCTGGGTAACTCAACAACTAGCTGAAGGTTTTCCACTAGGTGTTCTACATGGCATGGAGGCAGAGCAAAGTGTGGATAAGATGAGGTCCTTCTTATATTTGAAAAAGTTATGTCAACCGATTGCAGTAATAGAAAATCCAAGAGGCTTAAGATACAAACTAAAACCACATGGGAGAATATGAAGCGATTACGGCCATAACCAGGCTACCACCTTGAACCTTCCCCTGGTTACACCAGGCTAGGGCATCTCCTGCAACAGAGTTGACCCTATTCGGGGTCACTTGTTGAAACCACCTGAAAGCACCAACTGCTGTTGTTATAATTTAGTGTACATGTTTGTTATTGGTGCCAAACTAAGACTCGCTGGAGGAAAGGTATCACTCTGAGATCTTGCTGCTGCAGGATATTTCCCTACTGTCGTTACAATCTCAAGCCTCCTCACCCGGTTATTTCAGGGTACACTGAGCTACGCTTTTTGTAGTGCAACACATCTAACCAGCTCCAGCTCTCACTCATGTTTACAACGTTCTCAGAAACTCAGCTCTGTGTGTGGTTGGAAATAACGACAAACAAAGCGTGATCAAGCAGAAGGTAAGAAAGTGAAACTCCAGACCAAGCCTTCAGAGGACATGGACCGGGTGCTACGCCCACAGGATTACGTTACAATACAGATTACTGCTGCAGTGTTCTGCCCAGTATGGGATCCCTGTCAAAAATGTAGTCTTTAGAACCAATTTATTCAAATGAGGGCCAAGGATTGATTAGTTTTCCTTTAAACTACCAAATGTTGGCCACTGTTGTCAAAACAAACGCAACCTATTTGTGTGAGGAAGCTCAGCTGGTTCCTCCAACACCAACCGCCTGCTAGAAGGAACTTGACCCAACTTGCTTTATTTAAAAAAAACACGCCCAGTCTGGCTTCTAAACCCTGGAATGTGTTGATGTACCTGCAGCTCACCGGGGAACGGTTTGGCATTTCAGAATCCAGACAAACAATTAAACAACATAATGACAGAACTATATGGATCAGTTTGAACTAAACAGGCCAGGCCAGGCCTCCTGTTCAAAGTGTCGTGGGATGGAGATAGTTTGTCCTACTGCTGACCCACATAGCTTGTGTGCATGTCAATATTTCCCACGCTGGCTACCCTCTGGGTGGAAAAGTTTGTCCACCGACAATCAGCACGGCGACTATTTACAATGTCAAGAGGCAGCCTGGGTTAGGAAATAAAACAGTGTTGAAACACGCAAGAAGAAACTAAATAACTCTGAATCCTCAATTAGTCAGAACCACCATATGATGTAACATGTGTTGTTGGGTAACGGAAATAGAAGTCAGGAGTCAAGCTGCTCAGATTGTGTGACTGACTGCATTAACACTTAAAAGTTTTAAACAATATAAGACTTTATATATGAGTAACTTTCTGGCTGAACTTGTGGGTGGCCTGGCTGCTCAGCCTTCAGGTCTTCATGGACCACAGATATTTGGCTGCACTGCACTAAAACCACGAGGAATTGTGCCTTTGTTGGAGGACTTAGTCCATGACAATAGTCCTCACACATGCTTTGGTTGCCGGGACCAAAAGCCTCTTCTTTGTTTATGAGTTGGGTGTTTGGCCAGGGGCCGGTGTCAACGTTACGCCCCTAAAACCACCTCCACACGCTGATGTGTTCCCACTGAGGCCCGAGGCTGGAAATCGAACGCAGAGCAGAACCTCCGGACTTACCGGCAGGAAACAGAAATAGAAGAGAATGTTGTAACGAGTTGTGAATTCAGATCTGTTGGCAAATTAAGGGCTTCTGCTGTCCGTCTGTCGGTCAGGACTTCACCAACACAAGAGGGAAATGGAATTCACACAACAAGTATTACCAGACTGTCTTCTTCTATCTATCTCCCTGCTTAGCCCAAACATGTAGTGAATACCACAACCATCAAGTTGGTCACATCTCCTCCTCTCCTTCCCTCAGCCCTGTATCTCCTCCTCTCCTTCCCTCAGCCCTGTTGTCTCCTTCCCTCAGCCTCCTCCTCTCCTTCCCTCAGCCTGTGTCTCCTCCTCGCCTTCCCTCAGCCTGTGTCTCCTCCTCTCCTTCCCTCAGCCTGTGTATCCTCCTCTCCTCGTCTCCTTCCATTAGCCTCCTCTCTTACCGAGCAGCAGCAGCTTGACCTCCCGCGCCGCCTTCTCTCCGTCGTCCCGGAGGTTCCTGTCGATCATCTTGCTCCGCTCCACGGCCGCCTTGTCCTCGGTGCTCAGCGTGCACCCCATCGCCGCGTCCTCTGAGAGCCGATGCAGGAATAGAAGGTAGAAGAGACGCTACGTCCACAGTGCCCTCATCCAACGAGCGGCTTCCCGGAGACCCCCCCACACACACACGCACAAACACACACACACACACCCCCCACACACACACACGCCCTATGCGTCCGGTCTTGGCGGGGAACGAGCTCCGTCTCGATGTGAAGAGATCTAGTTCCGTTTCTTCGGATGCAGGATCCGTCCTCCAGTCGGCGGTTCTCCTCCAGATGTTCCCAGAGCGGCTCCCTGCTGCTTCTCTGCTCCGCCGCGTGTCCGCCTCCACCCGCTGCTCCGCGAGTCTGAGTGGCTGATTTACCCCCGCCCTGCTCTACCCCAACCCTGCACTACCCTCAGTGAGTGGTAGGCGGAGCTGTTACCTCCAACCTGCATTACCCTCAGTGAGCGGTAGGGGAGCTGTTACCTCCAACCTGCATTACCCTCAGTGAGCGGTAGGGGAGCTGTTACCTCCAACCTGCATTACCCTCAGTGAGCGGTAGGGGAGCTGTTACCTCCACACTGCGTTACCCTCAGTGAGCGGTAGATGAAGCTGTGCTGTGTTACCTCCACCCAGCAATTACTACCCTCACTGAGCGATAGGTAGAGCTGTGTTTCCTCCACCCATTACATTCACCCTGCACTACCCCCAGTCAGCGATAGATGGAGCTGTGTTACCTCCAACCTGTGTTACCTCCACCCTGCACTACCCCCAGTCAGCGGTAGATGGAGCTGTTAACTCCACCCTGCACTAATATTAGTCAGCGATAGTTGAAGCTGTGTTACCTGTGTATCTTTGCTTCGGTAACCAAGAGAGGATCTGCATTCGGTCGATCTGTTCATCTGATCAACTTGATCGATTTATTTAATAGTCAACTTTATTTGAATACTTTATTTTAATAGAGTTTAAAGATATTTTCCCTATTTTAATGTTTACTCTCCAGACTTAGTATATTGTTCACTTTGTTTGAGGGGGATCTATAATGTGTTATAAGTAATTAAGTAATACCTAATATTAAGTACATAATATAAGTGTTGCTGATGTTTCCACTTCAGACTGATGTTTTGTGATCAATAAGCTTCTATAAACAGTCCTAAGGATGAGTAATTATGTTATATAATATATTATTTATAACGTGTCCAACATTTAAAGTGTTAGTGTTCCGTGTCTCCGTGGGATTTAAAAGTCAACTGAGCTCCAAGACAACATGGAAATGAGGAGGAGGCCACCTCCACCTGGCTCACCTCCACCTCCACCTGGCTCACCTCCACCTGGCTAACCTCCACCTCCACCTGGCTAACCTCCACCTGGCTCACCTCCACCTCCACCTGGCTCACCTCCACCTCCACCTGGCTCACCTCCACCTCCACCTGGCTCACCTCCACCTGGCTAATCTCCATCTAGCTCCACCTCCAGCTGGCTCACCTCCACCTTGCTCCACCTGGCTAACCTCCACCTGGCTAACCTCCACCTGGCTCCACCTGGCTGACCTCCACTTCCACCTGGCTAACCTCCACCTGGCTAACCTCCACCTGGCTCCACCTGGCTTACCTCCACCTGGCTCACCTGTACCTGGCTAACCTGTACCTGCCTCCACCTCCACTCCGTCTGGAGGTCAGGAAGAAATGCAGTGCCGTGTCAAGCCATAAAGATAGATAGATAGATTGTAATAAAATAATTTTGTAGAAAGATAAGAGTAGAAACAACTGTACACGTCCTTATCATAATTAATTAATTAGTAATATGATATAATATGATGAAGATAAGGCTAAATTAAATTAAACAAGCCATCAACCTCATAACTCCAGAAAGATAAGGTTTGTGTTGGCAGTGGGGAGACAATATGATGGCGAGTCCCTCCTGTCTCAGAGAGTCTCAACAGAACTGAAAACAAACCAACATGAAATAATAGACAACAGACATATCCACAGTCCCACTGAATTAGCTTAGAATAAACGGCTAAATCCCCCTGATGTACCAGAGAGACGCAAACATGAATGACACAGACAACAGCGATGAGAGAAAGGGGAGGAACGTCATTTGAACGTCATCTCATAGGGGTTTACAGCCCATAATACTCCCACTGCGCCAGTGACCAGAATAAGAGGAAGGTATACTTTGAATACAAGTTCATGGATCATCTATGACATAAAACAAGCAGAACATGACTTGCTGATTCCTGTTATCCACGGTGAGTGAGATAGCTGATATCTCCTGACCTTCAGACCATCCTGTCAGTATGAAAAGAAGCTGATCCTACAAGCTGGCCCAGAAGGTGTCTGCACATTTACCTGGATACACCGTTCTCACTCACACACACACACACACACACACACACACACACAAACACACACACTCATACTGCAGCTGCCAGGCACACACACCCACACACTGAGTATACACACACACACACACAGACACGTGCACACAACACAAGCAAAACACACAAGAGACACAGAGAGAGGAGGGGGAGGACAAACAGCCAGAAGGACAACAGACGGACGGAGAAGACAGAAGATAGAGAGAGAGAGAGAAGGAGAGAGAGAGAGAGAGAGAGAGAGAGAGAGAGAGAGAGAGAGAGAGAGAGTCACACACTGAAACACATCCTCAGCCATGGGCTGCTGTAACCGGAGGTGCGGGCTGCTGGCCGGAGCTGTGTTCGGGGCGGCGCTCGCCATCCTGGGGGGCATCCTGATTCCGGTGGGCAACCAGATCATCCAGAGCACGGTGGAGAAGGTAAGAGAGAGAGAGAGAGAGAGAGAGAGAGAGAGGGTGAGAGACACAGGGAGGGAGAGAGAGAGAGGGTGAGAGACACAGGGTGAGAGACATAGATAGGGAGAGAGGGAGAGAGCGTGAGGAAGAGACAGAGGGATCAAGGTGATGCAGCAGAATTGGATACAGAGGCTATGATTTTCTCTGTTGGGGGGGGGGGGGGGGGGCGAAAGAACTGTAAAACACAGCGAACTGTTAAAAAAGAGAGTCACCGCAATGTTAGTTTGTAGAAGAAAACGGGCAGGTGTCGTCTCCCCGGTGACGAGACGGTGAGGCTGGGGAGCGGCGAGGAGAGACGCTCCCTGGATCGGGTGTATGGTTTGTTTTCTCGAGGATGTTTCTGCGTTTCTTCATCGGTCCTCGACTGAATCCGGAGCCTTCATGTGTCATCAGAGGGCGGGGGGCGGGCGTGCTGGCAGCACGCTGAGCTCAGTTAAAAATAGACGTCTCTGTGTGTGTGTGTGTGTGTGTGTGTGTGTGTGTGTGTCGCCACAGGAAGCTGTTATTGAGCCTGGCACCACGGCCTACGACAACTGGGTTTCCTCGGCAGCGCTCGTGTACCGCCAGATGTGGCTGTTTGACGTGCAGAACGCGCTGGATGTGGTTGAGCGGGGGGCCATACCGGTGGTGAAGGAGAGAGGCCCCTACACCTACAAGTGAGTCCACTGGCCCCTACACCTACAAGTGAGTCCACTGGTCACTACCTACAAGTGAGTCCACTGGCCCCTACACCTACAAGTGAGTCCACTGGCCCCTACACCTACAAGTGAGTCCACTGGTCACTACCTACAAGTGAGTCCACTGGTCACTACCTACAAGTGAGTCCACTGGCCCCTACACCTACAAGTGAGTCCACTGGCCCCTACACCTACAAGTGAGTCCACTGGTCACTACACCTACAAGTGAGTCCACTGGTCACTACACCTACAAGTGAGTGCCGTGAGTGCGATTTGAGGTGTCATTGCTGTGGATTTAAATACTCCACAATTTGTCTCCCAAATATCCAAGAATTCCAAGGACTGGGAATTTTTTCCCTTGACTTATATTGACAAAATTGACGATATTTTTGGGACGATTTTATAATATTTTACCATGTTGTAATGATGGGTGATGATGATGATGATGAATGTGTTAATGAACGGTAAAAAAATTATGATGGCGCTGGTCGATGCCCATGATGAATGGTTCAGCGGACCCCCTGAATGTCTCCTCCCACCTCAGAGTGCGCTACCTGGCCAAGGAGAATATTACGGTCCACGGCAACAACAGCGCGTCCTTCCTGCTGCCCAACGGTGCCATCTTTGAGCCGGACATGTCCGTGGGCTCTGAGGAGGACATGGTCACCACCCTCAACCTGGCCGTGGCGGTGAGTGAGCTCCCCCCCCCCCTCCCCCCCCCCCCCCCGGGGTGCAGAGGGCGGGGCATCCCCCAAAGTGATCCCAACTCCCTGCTGATTGGCAGGAAGCCATCCAGGGATGTCCTTGAGATTGGCTGGAGGTGGCCGCAGTGCTTACCCCCCCTCTGGGCCGGGGGGTGTACATAAGGTCTTGTGATCGGCTGCAGGCGTCTCAGTGTGTGTACATTAGGTTTGTGATTGGCTGGAGGCGGTCTCAGTGTGTGTACATTAGGTTTGTGATTGGCTGGAGGCGGTCTCAGTGTGTGTACATTAGGTTTGTGATTGGCTGGAGGCGGTCTCAGTGTGTGTACATTAGGTTTGTGATTGGCTGGAGGCGGACTCAGTGTGTGTACATTAGGTTTGTGATTGGCTGGAGGCGTCTCAGTGTGTGTACATTAGGTTTGTGATTGGCTGGAGGCGGCCTCAGTGTGTGTACATTAGGTTTGTGATTGGCTGGAGGCGGACTCAGTGTGTGTACATTAGGTTTGTGATTGGCTGGAGGCGGCCTCAGTGTGTGTACATTAGGTTTGTGATTGGCTGGAGGCGGCCTCAGTGTGTGTACATTAGGTTTGTGATTGGCTGGAGGCGGACTCAGTGTGTGTACATTAGGTTTGTGATTGGCTGGAGGCGGACTCAGTGTGTGTACATTAGGTTTGTGATTGGCTGGAGGCGGCCTCAGTGTGTGTACATTAGGTTTGTGATTGGCTGGAGGCGGACTCAGTGTGTGTACATTAGGTTTGTGATTGGCTGGAGGCGGCCTCAGTGTGTGTACATTAGGTTTGTGATTGGCTGGAGGCGGACTCAGTGTGTGTACATTAGGTTTGTGATTGGCTGGAGGCGGTCTCAGTGTGTGTACATTAGGTTTGTGATTGGCTGGAGGCGGTCTCAGTGTGTGTACATTAGGTCTTGTGAGATTAAAGAGATATGAGCGCTGTGAGGAAAGAGATGTGAGGATGGATGCCGATGGCTCCATAATGTGAGTAGCAGTCGCACAAATATAAAGAGCTGGAAATGGGGTCAGAGCCAAAATAAGGTTGGGAAATACTTAGCTTATCGGCTTATCTTCACTAGACGCCATGATAAGTTATCTCAAAGCTAGCGGAGGTGGAGCGACAAGCCAGAGTGAGCTAGATTCTAAAAGTATCCCATTGAAACATGCCCCCCCCCCCCCCCCCTCTACAGGCCTCCTGCCAAAAAACATGATTAGCTCGCTAGCTTAGCACCAGGTCTGCTAGCCTTGTGGAAGACTTCCACGGTTGCCAACTCTCATGCATCTGGCGTGACACTCACACTTTCAGCGTCAATCTCACGCTCTCACGCAACAAATGTCACGCCAAAAAAAAGAAAAAAAAAAAGAGTCT
>NC_140288.1:12926063-12933563 GCF_964030765.1 Micromesistius poutassou
CCACATTGAATTGAGGAGTTGAAGACATCTCCCTACAACGTTCCACAATTACAGCCGTGGACCCTTTTTAATAATGTAAACATTATAAGATTTTACAGAGTCTCACTCCAGCCAAAAACCTAAAGTTGGCAACCAGATAGCAGATTTGTTTTTGTCACAGCATTTGATTTAGTTATTGTCAGGATGTTAAGAGAATATCAACAATTATGCCATAAATGCTTTAAAATAAATTGCCTACCCTAGCTTTAAAGTAACTTAAGTGAAGGTTGTCTGATGATAGTTTGTTGTTTTTCCTCTTTAATGCCATACACTACAATGTACACTAAAGTCTAGTGCAGTGGTTCCCAACCTTTGACTTTGACATTTTAATAAAAAAATAATACAGTACTACAGGAAAAATCTAAATGTTTGGTGGGAAGTTTACAGCCCATTTACAGCCATGAGCCACCAGCCATGGTGCAGTATCACAGGACACAGGTCATCAGTTACATAACCACTCTGCAAGGACCAGCGATATGGCCAGTGCCAATCTATTGCACCACTGCTAGGACTGCTAATAAAGTCTAATCTGAACGAGCCGACTGATCTAAGGGCATCTCTGTTCCTAGATACCCTGAGCATACCTCAGTGGTCATAGTTCCTCTGTCCTCTCTCCAGGGCGCCTACTCCCTCGTCCCCAAGCCCATGCACTTCCTCCTGGAGGCCATGATCAAGTCCAGCAACTCCTCGCTGTTCCAGCGGCGCCCAGTCCGAGAGATCCTGTGGGGCTACCCGGACCCCATCCTGAAGGACACCGTGGGGGTCTTCTACCCCGTAAGATCGCTGTGATGTCATGACCATGTGACTGTGATGTCACGCCGGTGACCTCGTGACTGGGATGATGATGGTGGTGGTGGTGGTGGTGGTGGTGGTGGTGATGGTAGTGATGATGATTATGATGATGATGATGATGATCTTCAATGATGTATTATTACGATAATGAACTTGAATTGAACACGATGTGGATAAACACATAATTGTGACTTTACACGATTATACAAAATAGTGTTGAATTAATTGAGCTAAGGTTTTTAATGTTGATTTATTTGCTAAATATTGTATGATTATGATTTTACTTTACCCTTCAAAATAGATTTCCTTTTCCTATGTAATATTTCCAATTGTAATGACTTACGAAATATTTAGACTGATGGGAAATGATCGGTCAATAGTTTTCCACTGAAAGATGTAAAACATAATCAGGATCTTTTCCATTAAACATGTCCTCTTTCCCAGTACAACGGCTCCTTTGACGGCTACTACACTGTGAACACGGGGAAGGACGACATCTCCAGGGTGTCCATGATTGAGAAGTGGCAAGGTGAAAGGTGAGGGTCAGAAGGTCATTCAGCCTAGAAGTTAACAAGAAACTACCATCACAAATCTATGACGTGTAAGTAATATCAGATGTGAAAGGTCATGCGTGTATTATAAATATTATATTGATATTATACTGATTATAAGTACGATATTGTTATCTTACAAATTATAAACACGATATTCTTATCTTAAAAATTATAAATATGATTTTGCTATCTTACAAATTAAAATATGATATGCTTTTATGGTAATGGTGCAAATTAGTTGCACTGGTAGCCTACTGGTACTGCAACTGGTGCAGGGGGCAACACCTAACCATAACCCTAACCCCTCACCCTAACCCTAATCCTAACCAAGGCAGAGTAGATAAACCGACCGCCATGACTTTGCTTTTGCTCAAATAATTGAGAATGAATTGTGGTCACAGCAACATGTCTTATCTCGTCCCAACAGCAAGTTAACTTTCTGGAAAGACCAATACTGTGACACCATCAACGGCACAGGTACAGTTAACCCTTACCCTAAACCTGACCTTAACCCTAACCCTTAACCCTTAACCCTTAACCCTGAACCTGACCATGACCTTAACCCTTAACCCTAACCTCCCAAGGTACCGTTAACCCTTAACCCTCACCCTGACCCTAACCCGGACCCTAACCCTGACCCTAGCCCTGACCTTAACCCTAACCCTGACCCTAAACCTGACCCTAACCCTGATCCTCTAACCCTTACACTCTAACTCTACCCCTAACCCTGACCCTGACCCTACGACTGAATAAAGAGGCAGCGATCTAAAAAAACATACTTTTAATAGATCAATGTATCGTTTCATTCAGATGCTTCTTCATTCCCTCCATTCGTGGACAAAAATAAGCCTATTTATTTCTTCTCCTCTGACATCTGTAGGTAAGTTTCCTGCTGCAATGCCGTCGTAATCTTACAGATGTAACAATGAGACAATTACAAACAGCAGTTGAATTGTAATTAAGTTCTATCGATGACCACTAGAGGTCCCTGATGTCTGATAAGGGGCCCAAGCCCCCCCCCCCCCCCCCCCCACACACACACACACACACACGCACGCACACTAACTATTTCTGAATGGACCTGGACACAGCTAGCTAGTCCCACACAAGCTAGCCCTCACTAAAGCCCCGTTTCATTTGAAAACATATCAAGTTAAAAGACGTCTCTGGTTGACTTAGGTCCTCTTCACTCACCTGTTGGCAGGTCGGTGTTGTCCGACTTCAGCGAGAGCCGGGACCTGCGAGGCATCGAGGTGTACCGCTACGTCCTCCCGTCCTCCACCTTCGCCTCCCCCTCCGTCAACCCGGACAACAAGTGCTTCTGCACTGATGAGGTGGTCTCCAGGAACTGCGCCATGGCCGGTGTGCTGGACGTCGGCCCCTGCCGAGGTGGTCAGTGAACGCTGGGTTTAATCATGAACTGTTCATGGTGCTGCACCTGCACTGGAACACTTGATGTACATTTACAGCGAAATTCTAACAGCAATCTACTGTATTTAGGTTTTATAGTACAATGCTCTGAAACACATTGTGGGTAAGAACCCTACCTTAACCCTACATCTCAATGATCAATTTAATCGGTCAGTGTTTAAATTTACAGCCATATACTGCCGATATCCTCAAATGGAGCACATTTTATAAAACTCATATGGGAGATAAGGGTTAGCTAATATCGAATAATGTAATATAATATCAAATATATAATTAGGTCAACTCAAGCTAACCATTTACGACGTCGCAGAGCCTAACAACGTCAATATTTCACGCTTAAACTTAAACGGTAAAGCTTAAATGGTTACGGTATTTTTTTTCACGTCATGCTATCTCAGGGCTGCCAACTTTTGGGTTTTCGCTGGCGTGAGATTCTGTAGAATCTTGTAATGCGATCGGGATTGTTGACGGGGACCCAGATGTATGAAGGATCCATCAGACGACCACCCAGTCCCTGGACTGCACCAGCTGGTGGCTGATCTGACCAGCATACATCTGGGTGGAAGCTTACTATGAGGGACAGGATTGGTCCTTTAAAGGGATATGCTGAGATATCTGTAATCTTACCTGTAAATCGTACCTGTAAGTCTTACCTGCAAGACTTAACTCTTAGTCTTACCTGTAAGTCTTACCTGTAGTCTTACTTGTAAGTCTTACCAGATTCAGACAAGTTTCCTCATCCTTTGGTTCCAGAAGGGGAGTTCGCTGGGTTGGCATCTGTTTTACAGTAGCCTAGCTCCTAGCCTAGCTCCTAGCTAAAACTGTAAGAAATCGAAAGGACATAAGTACTTATCGATTCGACCTTTGAACCATAATCTATATTGAACTTGCGGAATCTACAATAAAATCTGCGATATTTCAATGACAAGCAGGTGAAAGAGATACATTTAGTCGTCTAGCCCCATAGACCTCCATTCAATCTGCACTCATGCGATCAGTGGAGTTCTAATGGAACTGCAACCAAGTTCGATACAACGGGGCTCAATACAGAGTGCCAAGGCTCTCCGTAGACGGGTTCTGGTATAACTTGAACAATGGACAATAAACGCTTTACTTGATGGTGGCCAGGGCAGGTTTGACCATCCCATAATAATATCTGTTCTGTTCTGGTCTTTCAAACTAGGCACACCAGTCTACATCTCCTTACCTCACTTCCTCCATGGGAGTGAGTACCTGAGGCAGGACGTTCTTGGACTGAACCCTTTAGAGGAACACCACTTCACCTACCTGGACGTCGAACCCGTACGGCCCCCCTTTCATGTTCTCGGACCCACACATTTTATTCTATTTACTATTTAGTCACTGAGCACATTTTCATCCAGAGCGACATGCATTGAGTCCAGGTACTGTTTGTTGGTACATACAGTACATATACTATCTTTATGCTACATTTATTTAATGGAGGAGCGGGTAGGGACTCAAGGTCTCTTGCTCAAGGCCGGCTGAAGACGTTGAGTGGGGGGTCCTAGACCCCGGAATCCAGCCTCTAGACTTGTGTAAAACATCTTCATGTCAGGAGGCTTACAGACACAGGTTGAACATTGTGATGGACAGTTATCTATCATAGGTGTCAGCTGTTTCCAAGTAAAACTGGAAGTGACAAGAACCCCTGAAGGTTTTGTGCATAAGCAGAATGATGAGGTGTTTACGTGACACAGTGAATCATCGCTAGTCGTGAAGGTTGATCCCATTGTCATCTGGGACTGCAGCTGATCTTCACCGGTTGTCTCGTTAGATCACAGGCTTCACGTTGAGCTTCGCCAAGCGGCTGCAGGTCAACATGATGTACGGACCCTCCAAGGTTATCACGTAAGTCCCAATCACTCTCAGACCTGCACAGAAAAAACTTTAGAAGTATTTCTGAGTGTTTAACATGCACTCTCCCCCAGGGTGCTCAAGCACGTGAAGAATCACATCATATTCCCCATTGTTTGGCTGAATGAGGTAAGATATATATTCAAAAACAGATTCATTTGCTATGTCTGTCTCTCTACCCTGGCCTTTTCCACCTCCACCATGTGCCCAAAACCCTACTTTACCTTTCAAACCCTGACCTTGCAACCCTAACCCTACCTTGTCCCCCTAACGCAAGCCTCCAACCCTGACCTTTCCCCGAACCCTCACTTCCAGACCCTTAATCCTACCTTCCAACCCTAACCCTCCCCTTTACCATAACGCCACCTTTCAAACCCTTATCTAGCCTTTCTACCACCCCACCCTTACCTTACTAACCCTGCATCTACCGTTCAAACCTATGGCCCGTTCATACTTTTCTACCCCCTAACCCATACTTTACCTTCCTGACCCTGAATCCCTACACCATACCTTACCTTCCTGACCCTTGACCCCTACCTTCCTGACCCTTGACCCCTGCCTTGGCGAACAGACGGCGACGTTGGACGAGGCGACGGCAGACAGGCTCAAGGGGGAGCTCTTCTCGCGGATCGACCTCCTGGAGACGGTGCAGATGTCCCTGATTGGCATCGGGGCAGCCATTTTCGTCCTCTGCCTCCTGGCGTACTGCTGCATGAGGCAATCGGACAGGAACTCCGGCAAATCTGTGTAGGAAGGGGAGGGGAGAACGAGAGGGGCTGAGCTGCGTGGATCAAGGCAGCTCCGCCTATTGACCGTCTCAGAGTGACTCCTGTGTTTACATCGCTCTTCGTCATAATGTCAGACTTTCTCTGGGGCCACACGGGAATGTGGGGAGGAAGAAATGTGAACTTTAAATTTTTATTGCAAGAATGATTTCGCTCACAGATACTGTACATACCTCCTGATGTTATGGTCCTTATGTCATCTCAGGTACTCCTGCTAAACACCATTCTAACTTACACCAACCAGGAGCATGGGGGCATCCGTGGCCTACTGGTTAAGGAGTTGGACCAGTAACCTGAGGGTGGCTGGTTCGAATTCTGACCGGTAGGCAAAAATACGGATGGGGGGAGTAGTTGTGCAGCACTCTCCTACATCCTCATCCATGGATGAGGTGCCCTTGAGCAAGGCACATGAAACCCCTGCTTGCTCCCTGGGTGCTGCACTGTGGCTGCCCACTGCTCCGGGTGTGTTCACCGGCTCCCGGATGGGTCAAAAGCAGAGGAAGAAATTCCCCCAAAAAGGGACAATGAAGGATAACATAACTTAACAATCAAACTGCTAGATTTAGAAATAACCTCCTTGGGCAAATATCCAAACTTAATGCTCCAAAACAACAATAATAATGTTATATAAGGTGCAACAGGTAAACCACAAGATTTCCTAACAAATATCAGTTCAGTTTACTTTTGTTCAAGCTGAACTGATCTGTCAATAAATGGATACAAAATATGACCATGTTCGGCATTTGATTCTTTAATAAATAGGAAGATATGGGATCATTATGAGAACATTAAACTGACCTGACAGCGGTCGGTTTACAAAAGGGACAGGGAACGGACGGACGGACAGGGGGGTGGGGTCAGACTCATCACTGCGATCTGCAGATCCGTCTTAGTTAATGAAATACTCTGAAATTATACATACTATGAGTCGATATGACAACCGGTTCCACAACATTAGACATTAAGTTAAACAGACGATTACAACAATAATATCTACAATAAATATGTTTCGGAGAAACATGCTGAACTATTAACATATCTTTAGAGGACAGGTCGATGGCCGATCTGTCAGAAAGCCCCATCTGTCTCCATGGCGATCATGGCAAAGGTTTATTTCTCCACTCAAAGCTCATCCTGTGATGACCTGATAACAGCAGGACCTTTGACCATCGTAGGACACAAACAAGTCGCTCAAAGGAGGGGTAGGGCTGATCTTCCCTGGTTCCGTCTGCTACATGAAGGAGCAGACCGCTGTGACCTACGACGACGCTGGACGAAGGGTCTAAAGCCATCGTCAGACGAGGGTCAGTGGAGCAGGAGTTATCCTGCTTCTCTACCGCCTTTTCTGCATTTATGGACACAGTGAAGAAAGGAAAGTGTGTGTGTGTGTGTTTGGTGTGTACATGCAAGTGTTTACATAACGCCATAGTCTTTTCCTGGCCGGCGCAGCACGTCTCATGCACACTAGCGAGCAGCAGCCGGGGGCCTCCATGTCTGCCTCCTCTCATCCCCAGCTCTGAGGCTCCAGGAGCTAACATGCTAACAGAGCCTCTGGTCCAGAACTCCAGGACTAAAGGTACGGTGGGTCAGTCTGTGAGTGGGCTGACATCAGTCTGTTCTTCCAGGGTTGGGACGGGGTCCCCATGGGTAAACCCCGGGTTGGGACGGGGTACCATGGGTCTACCAGGGTTGGGACGGGGGTATCCATGGGTCAACCCAGGGTTGGGGGTACCCATGGGTCAACCCCGGGTTGGGACGGGGTACCATGGGTCTACCAGGGTTGGGACGGGGGTATCCATGGGTCAACCCAGGGTTAGGAGGGGGGAACCCATGGGTCAACCCAGGGTTGGGACGGGCTACCATGGGTCAACCCAGGGTTGAGGGGTCCCCCTAGTTCAGAGCCCTGATAGGTGGTTGCGACGGTTGCGGCTCTTCCGTCGGTCCAGCAGGGGCTTGAGCTTGGCCAGGTCCCCCCTCAGAGGGAGCACGTCCCTGGGGGGCCCGGGCCGCCTCAGGCCGTCCTG
>NC_140288.1:12938563-13030462 GCF_964030765.1 Micromesistius poutassou
GTATGAGTAGGCTGAGGATACTGTTTTACCAAGAGATTGTTTAAGAGATTGTTAAGGAGATTTGTAGGTGCATGAAGTACCGTACGTCAAATGGAAACTTATATATTCCCTCATATGCCAAAGAAAAGGGAATTGTAATACATGGTATAAATGTCCAGACTCGGGCGGTCTGTGGAAGACGGACCATAACCCTGATACAGGTACACCACAGACAGAAGGAGGTTCACAGACTGCAGGGCCACGTCCCCCATTTCCCCGTCCCTTTACAACATCAGACCTGCCATCTTTACAAGACATCAGAGCCACAGGTTTAGACCCAAGGTTGTGGAGCGAGCCAAACTTTATCTGTGACCTGTGACCTGTGTCTGACTGGAACCCCCCACTGCCTCACTGTCTCAACACCATCGGCTCCTTCATGGTTCAAAAGGTCTGACAAAGGCCCTCAAGGAGCAGGTGGGGTTCAGGCTAAAGGAGCTCAGACTCGTTGGGGGATCGTTCATCGTCTTCTACTTTACTAGGAAACGTTGTCACATAAACGGTTAAAATGCCTTGACCCTTTTCTGACCTCCCCCCCCCCCTCATTTTAAGGACTTCCCCCACTTCCTTTTCATCTTCACTCTACAGTGAGAGTATGAAGTCTTTGAAGTCAACATTAGCATCATTGGCGTCATTAGCATCATTAGCCCGTTTTATTTTTGAGGGGGTTCTCCACCCTCATATCTGTTCCAGAGGGGGTTCTCGTACCTCTTCCCAGTGGGGTAGAAGCGAGAGCAGCTCAGGCCGTCCCAGGCGCAGTAGGGGTCCCGGGCCAGGCAGCAGTCCGCGCACGCCTCGCCGTAGGCCTGGCAACGGTGGAGCGACACCTGCGAGACGCCGTGGTCCGAACTCACGTACAGCTGTTGCTGTGGAGATGGAAGAGGGCAAGAGTCACCGTAGCTGACGGGGAGCGTGCGGCCGGGGGTCAAAGGTCAAAGGTTAGCCTCATCAAGCCTCCTTATGGTTCAGAAACAAACACAGTACAACACGAGGTCACCTCCCTGACCTAGTGATCACACTAACCAGTGATGTCTAGTGGGGGGGGACAGGTTACTCTAAGGCTACGCCTGATAGGCCACGTTTAAAGTCCTTTGTCAAACTGAAAATACTAAATGTTGTTTTGGCCGTTTCAGTGAGCACTAACCTTTTTTTTTTTTAACCATTGAAAATGCTGTGAAAGAAACAAAAGAAGTTTGGTCAACACTTACTTTCTTGGAGGAGATTCTCAGGTTGGTCACTGGCACTTGGTTCTGTAAAACAACACGACACTATCAGTCGCTTCTCTGGGGAGAGGACATTGTGGGATGTCGGCTACCATTTCTCACACATTTAGGGGAGGGGAGAAACCAAAACATTGGTTATCAACGTCACAACACGGCAGTGGGAGAAGGGAGAGGTTGTTGACAAGATCGCTCCCTGTTAATACTCTTTTCATTCTGTATTAATCTGTGCCTTCCTCTGGAGGAGAAGCCAATCAGGCCGAGGGTCATGTGAACATAACACCAGCCACGGGCTTTAGAGTTTATCACTGTTAAGGTGAAGGCCGTGAGGCAGTGGGGCACTAAAAGCCACCGGGAGAATTCTGACCGGCCCAGCCCGGCCCACCACCAGCCCAGTGGCGTAGCGATCGCGATTGTTGACGGGGGGGGGGGGGGGGGGATCGCGGACGAGCGCTGTTACGGTCGCGATTGTTGACGGGGGACGAGCACTGAAGTAGAATAATGATGTATAACGCATAGGCCCGGCTTACACACGTCTCGCGGCAGCTCACATTAAATGTGGGCTGGTCCACCTGACCTCAGTGGCCGACCGGCCGACCGGGAAAACTCCCGATCGTCCCGACGGCCAATCCGCCCCTGCCGTGAGGCGTGCCAGGAGGGAGGGGGGGGAAAGAGAGCGCACCTTGAAGACCTCCAGCTCCTCCAGTACCAGGTCCTCGTCCAGAGAGCCGTTGGAGGGCAGAACGATGAGCTTCTGGACCGTCCCGCGGTCTGGGGGCAGAACACACAACACAGTCAAACACACACACACACACACACACACACACACAGGGGGCAGAACACACAACACACACACACACACCTCCCCCCTCCCTCTTCTCCCCCCCCCCTGGAGGAGAGAGGGGTGGGGGGGGGGGGGGAGAAGAGCACACAGCCGCACACAGCTGTGGATGAGGCTCCGAGAGCAGTTTGTCGTGCACAGATGTGTATGCACGTCATGGACACACACACACACACACACACACACACACACACTATTCAAATGTTTTTATTCTCTTAAACCAACTAGGAGAATGTGTTTCTAATCTATACCCTAAATCATAAATATGTGTACTGCATATCTTTTGAAGCCAATGTCAAGGGAACCTTCATTTTGAAACCCTAATTGAAACTCTGCTTATCAGGACGCTGTATCGGTAGAACCCCACAGAGGAAAGTTTGATATCACAGCTGCTCTGAAAGACAAAGGGGAACAGAACCTAGAAACAGCTGACGATTAATTCCACTGAAAATACTTCAGCCAAACATTCCCAGAACCCTGAAGCTACAGAGTGAGACAGGAGAACCGTCCCCAGAACCCTGACAGTGACGGAGAACCCTGACCGCGAGGGAGAACCGCAATGTAGAACCTTGTAGTCTGTTACTCTACGTACCAGAGGAAGAGGACCTGGTAGTTTGTTACACTACGTACCAGAGGAAGAGGACCTGGTCATTTGTTATCTACACACCAGAGAAAGAGGACCTGGTAGTTTGTTACACTACGTGGAAGAGGACCTGGTAGTTTGTTAGTCTACGTAACAGAGGAAGAGGTCCTGTTAGTTTGTTACTCTACGTACCAGAGGAAGAGGACCTGGTAGTTTGTTACTCTACGTACCAGAGGAAGAGGACCTGGTAGTTTGTTACTCTACGTACCAGAGGAAGAGGACCTGGTAGTTTGTTAGTCTATGTGGAAGAGGACCTGATAGTTTGTTACTCTACGTACCAGAGGAAGAGGACCTGGTAGTTTGTTACTCTACGTACCAGAGGAAGAGGTCCTGGTAGTTTGTTACTCTACATACCAGAGGAAGAGGACCTGGTAGTTTGTTACTCTACGTACCAGAGGAAGAGGACCTGGTAGTTTGTTACTCTACGTACCAGAGGAAGAGGTCCTGGTAGTTTTTTACTCTACGTACCGGTGCCGAGGAAGAGAACCTGGTAGTTTCCGTCGGCAGCCGCCACCTGGTCCACGGCCACGCTGGTGTACTTGTAGTTGGCGCCGGTGCGGACCACCAGAGGCCGGCGGCCCACCGGGTACACAGGGTTGAACATCACCGGGTGGTTCCTCACAAAGGTCACCACGTCGTCAGGGAACTCCTTAGTGCTCTGGATGTCCGGGGTGAAGGCCCCGCCCGGGCACTGCAGAGAGGACGGGGGGGAGTGAGTGTGTGAGAGTGTGTGTGTGATTGTAAGTGTGCGTTTGTGTGTACAGTCGACAGTGTGCGTGTCAACTGTCTAAAGATGACATTTCATTTGAACTCACCGTTCCGGGCCGTGGATAGGGGATGCGGCCCTGGAACGGAACCCACTGGAAGTTGGGGCCCTCTCGGTGGGCGAAGGGCCCGTTGAAGACCGTCAGGATGTCGGCCATGTTGTACACGCACACGGCCGAGCCTTTGAACACAGAGCTGAGACACACGTTCTGGTGAGAGAGAGACCAACACGACCGGACCCATGCTGCTGAGAACCACCATCTGGGTGGAAGAGGTCCTCAGATGTCTAACCCCGGTGCCCTGGTGCAGAGAGACCCATGAATACTGTTATGAGGACTAGGAAGAAAGGACTCTCAGTTTTATCAGCGATCAGAGGATGCTATGATCCATTCGCTGATACGGCCCAGAACAGGAATGTTCTACGTTGAAATCGTACCAGAAGCGGAGTGAGACTGAGCCTTATATATATAGCTATGATGAGTGAGGATTAATCCGAAGTCCTCATCAAGCTTACTATACATGAAGGTGGGACAGTACTCTCCAAGACTGCAGCTGGTTCCAGAAAGTAATACACTATAGTGCCAGCCTAGCAATGGGGGGCAGATGTGGTGTGTGCGTAGGTTCAGTAGGGGTCCTTGTGTGGACTGGAGGCGCCAGCATCCTTACCTTGTGGACGTGAAGACGCCAAACACCAGCAGTCCCTGGGGCTGATCTGCCTCCAGCAGAAACACGCTTTCTGAGAGAGGAAGAGGGAGAGAAGACTTCAGGAGGTGAACGCACACACCGAGGCGATACAAAGGTACTCGCACTAACACGACGGCACGATCAAGGAAGAGGTGGACATGTTAACTCTGGAGAACTGAGCAAGAAGGGCGAAGGGATAAAGAGCTACATGAGACCTCTTCAGTCCCAAACTACAGGAGAGCCTGCTGTGTGTTCATCACAGGGAGGTCTTTGGTCAACACCTGTACAATTCCTCAGACCTCACAGAAAATGTTTTGAATTAGTTTTGTAACTCCAGATATGAGTAATGACTGACCGATGACCGACCCCGGGACACCTGAATAACCCCAAAGTTGCTCAACAGACAACAGACTAAAATCTAATGGTTCAACGCGTCTCTGTGGCTCTGGATTAGCTTTATTTAAAACTAATTTAAGTTGTTGTTCTTTCTCTTGTTCACCATTTTGTATTGCATTATAATAACTAAGGTTAGGTTGAATTGACTGAAGACCTGACCCAGCTCGTCGAAGTGGGTCTCGGTCCCGTCCTCCTCCTGGACCGAGCAGACCATGCGGGCCTTCTGGAAGGTGGTCCACTTGTTCACCAGGCTCCTCTGACCCCCGACGTCGTTCTGTGGACACAAACCAACCGTCTGGGGATTTAGCAGACGCTTCTATCCAGAGCAGCCTGCTGTGAATCAGAGGCAGGTCTTCATGTTCTAGGGCAGAGGTCAGAGGTCATCCTGCTCATCTTGCCGACCTGTTGGCTGGGGGGATCGAACCCAGGCCTTTTGTCCGGGAGTTGAATCTCCGAATACGTACTTGGGCCCAAAGTAGGATTCAAACCCCTGCAAACCTCTGCAGCCAGCCACGCCCTGCCAGCTGGTCTTCACAGGCCCTCATGAGTTCATCATCATCAGAGCGGTCCGGCAGAGAGAGGTTCTCCACATCTCGGGCCACACATTAGCACTGCATTCATTCACCCCAACCACTGCTGACACAACGCACAGCGCACAGACCACTGACCGGACACACACGCGGGCCAGCAGGGTGAGGAGGTACTGACCGGACACACGCGGGCCAGCAGGGTGTGGAGGCTCTTGGTGTTCCCGCTGTGGTCCGTCAGCCGCTCCCGCAGGAAGAAGTAGAGCTTGGCGTCGTTGGGGTCGCTGCCGTCCGGGATCAGCTGGGCGTCGATGAAGACGGGCTCTGTGGATTCGTCCTCCGTGTTTGTTACAGAATACACACCATTCAACAGCTCATTGATGTCAGAACGTTAGAATCCCCACTAGTTCAAGGTGGTGCAATGGCTATACAACTTTCTTTCTATTGAGTGTGAATTTGATTTAAGTGTCTGACGGTAGTGCAGCCGGTCAGAGCCGGCAGAGCATTAGAGCGACTCAGAGGACTGAGTAACTCTTATTCTGTTGACCAACGAAGCCAACACGGGCAGAGGCTCCTTATTTCGAGGCCAAACTTCAGACAAAGACACGTTTGTATCGCGGTAAAAAGAGGAAGAGGAGGTGAAACATCCTTTTACCGCTCAGCCACTTGGAGTTGTGCTGGTCAGAGCGCACGGCGTTCCTCCGGGTCAGACTCCTGAAGATGGCCGCGTCCGTCGCCATGAAGTCGATGTACACGCCTGAGAACAGCTCCTGGTCTGACACGCGCGCGCACGCACGCACACACACACACACACACACACACACAGGCATGCACACACACACACACACACAGGCATGCACACACACACACACACACCACGCACACACACACACACACACACACACACACACACACACACCACGCACACAGGCATGCACACACACACACACACACACACACACACACACACACACACACACACACACACACACACCACGCACACAGGCATGCACACACACACACACACACACAATATAAGTGTGTATTAGAATGTGTGCCATTGAAGAACTGCTGTTATATACATAATTTCCCTAATCCATCAATCCACCTACCTACCTAACTGACTTCCCTGAGTCTATAGAAGCAGGGGTCCCAACAGTGAGCCTGTGTTTGCCCGTGGGTGCCTGTGTGTGTGTGTGTGTGTGTGTGTGTGTGTGTGTGTGTGTCTGTGTGTGCCCATGTGTGTGTGATACTCACTGATCATGACGGACACCGTGTTCACCTGCGGGTTGAAGGAGCAGCGACCCTTACCCGACTCCGTCTGCCGGTCGATGTGGAAGACCTGCTCCTGTAGAGAGAGAGAGAGAGAGAGAGAGAGAGAGAGAGAGAGAGAGAGAAAGTCATCAGTGTCAAGATGGAGGACACCTGTCCACCTCCCCTTTGGTCCAGTAAACCCCCAGAGCCTGCTCTGGGGGTTTACTTTAGACAGCGAGGGTCCCGTGGGATTTTGTGTCTGTTTTCAGTTTCAAAGGCAGAGATCTTACAGATGGTCTAGTTAACAGGACCCACATGGCTCAGGACATTTAGAATAGGAGAGGGGGAGTGGAGCATACAGACTTTGTTCAAACCACTGTTTGGTCCAACACCAACGACTACTGCGACTTCCTGGGGAACTGCCATTTCCTTTTTGGTTTCTTTGAGATCAGCTGGGTCTGCTTCCTTTAATGGAGATCCTTCTCCACATTCATTATGATTCAGCACACACACACACACACACACACACACACACACACACACACACACACACACACACACACTACCCAGGCTGTAACCTAGTCCCATTTGCAACGCCACACTAGGCCACTGCACCGGGCCAATGCGGTGAGCCATCATCCCATAATAGCAGCTCATAACGTCAGCGGCCTGAGAGGACGTCAGGCAGAGAGAGAGAGAGAGAGCTCTATGTCTCCTAGAGGAAGGCAGAGAGCTCCTAGAGGAAGGCAGAGAGCTCTATGACTCCTAGCGGAAGGCAGAGACCTTCTCAGCAGCACTAGGGAGACATAGAGCTCTCTGCCTTCCTCTAGGAGACTTAGAGTTCTCTGCCTTCCACAGCAGCACTAGAGACATAGATAGAGAGACAGAGACAGAGTCAGAGACAGAGAGAGAGAGCGAGTAAGAGGGAGAGAGACAGAGACAGACAGAGAGAGAGAGAGAGAGAGAGAGAGAGAGAGAGAGAGAGAGAGAGAGAGAGAGAGAGAGAGAGAGACAGAGCGTCTACCTCGGGCCTCCGTCCTCTGTTGACGTAGATGCAGACCGGGCTGTAGGCTCCGCTGCCGCACATGAACAGATGAGTCCTGTTGTAGGGCTGCAGCACGCGGATGAAGTTACCACAGCCGTGCTGAGGACACACAACACGCCAGAGTTACACAACTGAGGATACACACCACGTCAGAGTTACACCACTGAGGACACACAACACACAACATCAGAGATACACAACTGAGGACACACAACACGTCAGAGTTACACAACTGAGGACACACAACACAAAACATCAGAGTTACACAACTGAGGACCATGGACTACATGTGTTTGAGGAGGACCATGGACTACATGTGTTTGAGGAGGACCATGGACTACATGTGTTTGAGGAGGACCATGGACTACATGTGTTTGAGGAGGACCATGGACTACATGTGTTTCAGGAGGACCGGTATGAGGTTCTCACCGTGGGGTCCTTCCCGGCCATCTGACACTCTTCGATCTTGCTCGGGGAGGCGGGCCAGAAGACCTGGGGAGGGAAACAGAACCGGGTGAGGAACCAGGGCAGTAGAACCCTCTGGAACCTTCTGCCTACTTGCAGGGCAAGGGGGGTGGGCCTATTAACATTTTATATTATATAGTGTATATATAGATATTATCCATATCGGTAAAGTTGAGAACAACAGTGCATACGACCCACAAAAACGACAAACTACTCTTTCTAATAAACAGCTGGAGAGAGTGAAGAGAAGCCATCAGGATGTAAACATCATCAGGCAGACCTCTTGATGCTTATTATGGGCTGGCCTGCCAACAGACCCATTATAACTCATGGGCTACGGCTGTTTTCACTCCCACTATCGCCATTCTGTAATGGATAGTATCAGTTAATGATGACACCATGTCAGGACACAGACATCTCAAGAGTTCAACCGAACACTTAATGAAACTGACTGCAACAATATTTGACATTTACATGTCGTCACTCAGCAAGACGCTTTAATCCAAATTAAACAACGAATTGCGAATGCAGAACAGAACAAGCGTGTCGGCCTCCATCGAGGCGAGCGGACGCGACAAGCAGCGGCTGGTTGCAGCCTTTTCCTGGGGCTTCCATCTAAATGGAATACAGGCAGCAGTTTACTGGGCGCAATATGGATGAGGGGGGGGGGGGGGGTCTCCTCTGGGACACGTCGACTCTACTCCCATCTGTTCAGCACCTCACACTGTCAATCACACAGAGAACATCTGCATGCGGCGTGGCCAATCAGAGAGCTCACTAACTCTTATTTACACGCCGCTAACGAGCCCCTCTGGAAGGCCTCTGATCTTTGGAAAAATGTGGAGCAATTAGCAAGGCGCAGACGATTCCGTCCTCTTGGGAGGATTGCTTTCAAGCTGTCAATTTGTGTAAACGCTGTTTTGGAATTTAACTATTGAAAACAAAGTAATTTAGCAGACGCTTTGGTGCATTTATCTGAATCACAAAGCGCGTGTTCAGATAAGCAGCCATCAATAGGGTGCAGGAAGGGGTTAAGAGCACCTCTCCCAAGGACAGTTAGGACATACGGACATTAGGGATTGAACCTAGTCACGTTTGCCTGGGAGCCAAACGTGACCCCCCCCCCCCATCTAGTAGGCTACCATCCCCCCAACCATGCCCACTCTCAGGGCCTTTAACCAGGGGAACTCTCTCCTACAGGTTAGGCTGCGGACGTGAGGGGGATCCGACCCAGAACCTTCTGATGGGGGTCAAACACAACTCGGCCGCGACACTCTCCTTCCCATGCAGATATTGGTTTGAAAGATCTTAAAGATGTGTGTGTGTGTGGGTCAGGTGTAGCTTCAGGCAGTGTGAGATTGTGTGTGTGTGTGTGTGTGTGTGTGTGTGTGTGTGTGTGTGTGTGTGTGTGTGTGTGTGTGTGTGTCTGTGGGTCAGTTGCCGCTTCAGGCTGTGTGAGTGTCAGCGAACTGTGTGTGTGTGTGTGTGTGTGTGTGTGTGTGTGTGTGTGTGGGGGGGTTTGGTGTCGTGGGAGTGAGTGCCAGCTGACCTGCAGCGGGCCCTGTGTGATGTTGCTGATGTCCAGGGACAGGGCGTGGTCCTTGCAGCCCACGTACATGCGGTCCTGGTCCTCGTCCATGTGGAGGATCCTGCAGTCGGCCGCCCGGTCCGCCAGGCCGTAGTGCTGGAAGGAACCGGACTCCTGCAGGTCTGAGAGGACGACACACACCGTCCAATCAGAGACTCATAGGCATGGTCCAATAAGAGAGGACGATACATAGGCATGGTCCAATAAGAGAGGACGATATATATGCATGGTGGGCATGGTCCAATAAGGATGAGGATACCAATACTGCATGTATGAAAGTGTATAACGATGTGTTAACCACCTATTTTTTTACACACTTTTGTATTTTATTTCTAGTTGAAACAATGTTCTTTTATTTTTCAACATGTCAGAGAAGGTTGAACTTATTTTAATTCAACAATTTTCCCGAGACAATCTAAACATAGAGCACGTTGGAAGTTTGTCCAATTCATCACAAACCACACATTGTTCTCCTCCATCCCTCCCCATTCCCTCCCCCATCCCTCCCCATTCCCTCCCCATTCCTCAGCCACTTCATCTCCAAGATGGAAGACTTTCCACCTAAAGCCATCAGTGGTCCTTCACATTAAGAAGCCAAGCTCATGCATATTTATCACTTTTCCAATCTAGACTGAGAGCCAAGGGGCGGGGGTGTGGGGGGGGGGGGGGGGGGGGGGGGGGTGTTTGGGGGGCGGGTGGGGGGGGGGGGGGGGGGAGAGAGAAAGAGGTAGAGAAACAGGTCCACCTCTCCCCCCTCCTGCTGACCTCTCTATCAGACTCCTTCCCTCTAATCAGCCAGCCTTTCTTTCTCCAGACGGGACCCTGAGGCGGTGGCCATGTTTTAATCACCGTGATGGATTGGCTCTCAGCGAGACTATTGGCTCCTTTTGTTGTTAAGACTGCTGTTGTTTTCCTCAAAACAATAATAGTTCTCACCCTCTCTCTCTCTCTCTCTCTCTCTCTCTCTCTCTCTCTGTATGTCTCTCTCCCTCTCTCACGCTCTATGTGTCTCTCTCTGTCTCTGTCTCTGTGTCTCACCTCTCTCTGACGTCCCCCAGGGTGAGGTGTTTATTTTTCATATAAACAGGTCTCAGATCAGCCTTGGCCTACAACAGATGGCTGAACAACATAAAACAAACTGTTTTTTTCTGTTTCTATCAGTTTTTTTTATACTCTACAGGACATTCCAGTAGAGACGTCCCGCTCTCCTCCTGATGTTCATCACATCAGCAGCTGAACCCCACGGCTCCATTCTACTGAACCAATTCGATAAAGTACCCATTTCAAAGCAAACACATCAATTTGAACTTGTTCTACTGGTGCTGAATACACTATGCGTGTTTTGTACTGCTATATGTTCTCCTGTTCCAGAGGAGAGAGAGGCTCTGAAGTCAAAAGGCACCCAACACTTCAACAACAGCTGGAGTCCAACATTATTCTGAACTTTGCATTGTCGATGCTTTCCTGTCCCCTGGTATGGGAGTCTATAACCCCCCCCCCCCCCCCCCCCCCTCAGGAGGTCTCTATACCTATACAGCACACACACTTACACTTGCACACAAGCACACACACATGCAGGAAATGAATTGAGAATGTACAGCAGAGCAGCATCAGAAGTTAACAACACCAGATGTTGCACCTGCTCTGTAACCAAGAGCAACATGGGGGGGGGGGGGGGGGGGGGCTTCAAACCACTGGTGTTCTTCAAGGTCGGAGAAAATTGAATGTATTAAAAAGCTTACATTTGACTGCAAATGGTGTGTGTCTTTGTGTATGTGTTTGGATGTGTGTCTGTCTGTGTACGCATGCGTGTGTGTATGTATTTGCATGCCTGTGTGTTTGTGTGTGCTAGGTGTCAGTGCGTGTGTGTGTGTGTGTGTGTGTATGTGTGTGCATGTGTGTGCTAGGTGTGAGTGTGTGTGTGTGTGTGTGTGTGTGCATGTGTGTGCTAGGTGTGTGTGTGTGTGTGTGTGTGTCAATGTGCCTGTGTGTGTGAATGGACACCCACCTTATTTTCACGATACAAACACGCGCCTTTCATTAAAGCACCACAAACACATTGCAGAAAAAGAACTGAGAATCTGGGCGACGGGGTTTATGATTCTGCGTATGGGATATAACTTCTGCCACACACACAGACACACACACACACACACACACACCCACCGACCACATGCAATTGGTTATGAGTTTACTTGAATTCCAGCACTCTAGATAAACCCCAACAGCCATAGACCGAGACACACTCAAACACAAGCGCACAACCACACTACACTACACCACACACACACACACACACACACACACACACACACACACACACACACACACACACACACACACACACACACACACACACACACACACACACACACACACACACACACACACACACACACACACACACTACAATACACACACGCTACACTACACACAATACTGCATGCATAACGGCAGGGCAGTCCTGTGGATTCTGGAGTTCTGGATGCTGGGTGGAGCTTCACTTAGAGCTTCAAACCCAATCAAACCTGTTTGTTAGAACGGGGGGGTGGGGGGGGGGGGGCAGTGAGGAACTACCTCGGATCACATGGACCCATCGACCCACACGGAACAGAACTAAAGGAAGCCCATAGTCAAAGGTGCGAGTGAAAGATCTATTCTGTCTGTCCCCTTTGAAGTGGTTCAATGGTGTGGGTCGGTCAAGTGCACAAAAGCCCCCCTTTGTTGGGAAGGGGACCACAGGGGTCATCCAATATGAAGCAGACAAGCTGCTGGGAGACTCTGTGGGCTGACCGGAGGCTGGGGGTTCACAGCCAACAACAGGAGGAGAGGGCGATGAGTTGAGGAAGTCATGTAGAAAAAGATATTGGGAAGGATTGGTTTGTTGTTGACAGAACTCCTCACTTCATGGAACACTCGGACATACATGAGGTGCTTAGGAAGGAAGGTGTGGACGGTGACATCAAGGGCCCTGAGTGACATCAAGGCCCCTGAGTGACATCAAGGGCCCTAAGTGATATCAAGGCCCCTGAGTGACATCAAGACAGCACAGCCTCCCTGTGCTGTCCTGCACAGTCCTGTCCTGCGTGAAGCAGGACGCTGTGAGTCCGGACCTGTTCCTGATGCCGTGTACCTGGGGTTACGGGGTTACCAACCCCCACGGTACGGTTAACTCTTCCTGAAGACGAACGAAGGCGTAAAGAAAACCTTCACTGGCTTTAATCGAATTAAGCTGTGCATGTAAACGTACTGAGTGGCCCTCGGACAAATGGTCTGCTAAATGACTCAAGAGTGAAGCTAAACGCATCGGAAATGACACCACATTACTCAAGTTATTGTGCATCGTCTCTAAATTGAGGAACTCTGTGTTTGTTTCACTCCGTAGAAACCAGTTAACCAGAACCTAACGAGTAAGCTCGCTTTTGTTTTGAATAGCCAATTCTTCTCCACAAAGACTCTCCTCAGCTTTGATCATCGCTGCGTTTAATTAAAAGCCCTGCAACCCGTGAGAAAATCAATCAAGTGAGAAATGAGAATCTAGAAACAACAGCGCAAGCCCCCCGGAGAACAGAGAGCCCCCCAGGACCAAAATAACCAACAACATGATTGGTGACTGGTGAAGTCTAAATTGATCATGTGGAACCATCACTTTAGTGGGGATAGAAAGTAATATGGGCACAGCGAGAGGGAGTCTGGGTAGCCATGCTGTTTTAGCAACACACTTAAAGAGCGGAGGGAGATGGCAATCCCCCCCGCTGAGCCGGGGGGGGGGGGGGGGGGAGGGGGTGCTGTACTGATTAGACCCCGGGGGGGGGGGTTATATCCTGGGGGGGAACCGCAGACTTCCCCCCTTTTTGCTCTCCAATCCCATAATGCTTTGTACCAAACAAGGTTTGGTGTTCGGTATGTGATGGAGTAACGGGGAACAGATAAGTCTGCAGCTATAAACAAGACGACCGCGACTCTGGGTCTGGGACTGGGTTTGCCTTACAAGGCGAGGTTCATGGAATCTCCTGGGGTTGAAGGGGGAGACAGATGAGCTGCAGCCAGAAGAGAGCGGAGGACATTCATCAGGGAACACGACCGGTGCAGTCGGAGGTGACCCCAGGAGGAGGTGATACCAGGAGGAGGTGATACCAGGAGGACGTGACCCCAGGGCGAGGTGACCCCAGGACGAGGTGACACAAGGAGGAGGTGACACCAGGAGGAGGTGACACCAGGAGGAGGTGACCCCAGGACGAGGTGACACCAGGAGGAGGTGACCCCAGGAGGAGGTGACCCCAGGACGAGGTGACCCCAGGACGAGGTGACACCAGGAGGAGGTGACCCCAGGAGGAGGTGACCCCAGGACGAGGTGACCCCAGGACGAGGTGACACCAGGAGGAGGTGACCCCAGGAGGAGGTGACCCCAGGAGGAGGTGACCCCAGGAGGAGGTGACCCCAGGACGAGGTGACCCCAGGAGGAGGTGACCCCAGGAGGAGGTGACCCCAGGAGGAGGTGACACCAGGAGGAGGTGACCCCAGGAGGAGGTGACCCCAGGAGGAGGTGACCCCAGGAGGAGGTGACCCCAGGAGGAGGTGACCCCAGGAGGAGGTGACCCCAGGAGGAGGTGACCCCAGTACAAGGTGACACCAGGAGGAGGTGACACCAGTCCGGCTGTTGGCTGTTGGCTGCAGAGACTCAAATGTTAACTCTCTGCAGTTCCTCTGATGGGTAATACAGATGGAGAGGGAATTTGTTGTTCATTATAGGAAAATAGTCTACGAAGGGATAAGGAAAAGCATTTCCCCCGAAACATGTATCTTAACCCTCCTGGTTACATAACAACACAACAGCAACAGCCCCCCCATTCACGCTCCACCTGCAGAGTGTAAGCACAGAAGTCTTCACTGTTTACTGGAGACGGGGATAAAGTTTCCACAGGACGGCAACAACAACAACAACATGGGATTACAGAGTTCCAGCGCAGTGCGAAACTAGGTGGTGGGGGGCGTGGAGGGGGGGGGGGGGGTCGAGGGGGGGGTGAATTGGGCGTGGAGGGGGGGGGGGGGGGGGTGAATGGGGGGGTGAATGGGGCGTGGAGGGGTAGTGAATGGGTTGGTGAAGTGCTGGCTCTGTCTGATGAACGAGGCGAAAGGTCCCCCACTCAGCCTATTAGCGGCTCAGAGAGAGGGGGGGCCGGGAGGGGGGGGGGGGGGGGGGGGGGGGGGGGGCGATCACCCTCCAGTCCTTGAGTCTCGATGCAGAGCAGCACTCAGGCCCCTTGGCCCGCCGCCCAATGGGGCGAGCATGAATACATTAACTGTCTGCTAACACCCCCCCCCCCCCGTATGGCAAGCTGGTCGTTCAGGGCGGCCGGCGGTGGCACGGCCAGCAACCAATCAGCAGCCATTTGGTAGACATTGAGGTAAGAGGGGCTTAGACCACCACTCACAAGATGGAGGGGGCTTCGTCCAACAATGGGGGACCCTGACGCCCAGACCCCCTGGCCAAACACCAGCGCCACAAGAGGCTCCTCAGGATCCTTCTGGGTGGCTGGAGGTGCTCCTGGTCGCATTAAACCAGGGGAGAGGGGAGAGGTGGACGGCGGGGGGGGGGGGGGGAGGATGGATGCTGATGGGAGTGCAGGAGGAAGAATCTGTTTGTTTAAACCGGAGGGGATTTCTCTCTGGCACTCCAGATTTACAGTAGGGCCTGCAGAATGCGCCGGGCCTGCCAGGGGATTTATATTTATATATTTATATATTTATTTTCCTCGCCAAGTCCACTGGGACTCCAGCCGATGTGTTGCCCCAGTAGGAACAGCCCCTCGGCCCCCCCCCAAGACCACCCAAGCGGCGGCGGCGTCCGACTGGCGTCTGAACCGGCGTACTCCGCATTCCCAGGGCGGCCCGGCAGCACCCACTGGACCACTGGGACCAGCGTATCAACCAGAGGAGCTTCAACGTAACCTCCCAGTAAGAGGCTGAGCCCCACGGGAGCCCGTCACTCAGGGGCCGCTGCGTTCTCCCGGATCACTCGTCCCTTAACGTCTGCTGGCGATGAGGTTCCTCTCGGTGTCGGGATCACATGGTGCGCTGGGAGGAGTATGATGTTTCCTCTCACGCTGATACTTAATAAACGCAGACGCCCCAGTATCTGAACCCCCGCCCGGCAGCCCAGAGATACGATCCACAGGGTGGGACGGTGTCTCTAGAACCCCGGAGCCCAGAGATAAGAGCCACAGGGTGGGACGGTGTCTCTAGAACCCCGGCCTGCAGCCCAGAGATAAGAGCCACAGGGTGGGACGGTGTCTCTAGAACCCCGGCCTGCAGCCCAGAGATACCAGCCACATGACGGGGTGGGACGGTGTCTTCGTCTGCATGTTGACGGCTGATCTAGAGCCACCGCTGAGTGTGTGTGTGTCTTGAGGACACACCCTGGCTGACATGCAGGCCCCAGTAGAGGTAGAGCGATAGCCTTCATCGCGTGGCGAAGAGGAGGCTTGTGTTACTCCCCGGCCTGAAACCCGAGAGGCTAACCTTTCGTGCTAGCTCGTAAGCTAGCTAGTTTGCGCCTCCTGACCTCCTCCCCCCCCCCCCTCCCCCCCCCCCCCGTCGCGCCCTAATTAGCAGAGTCTCCGCCTCACCTGTCACAGGCCGTCTCCCGTCTCACTCCGCCGGCCTCGCGGCACGACGACCTTTGACCTCTCACTCATGTACGCTACGGGCAGCTCCTTCACGCCCCACCCCCCGCCCCCCCCCTTAGCAGCTAAATCACCCGGCGTTACTGTCAGCCCCGTACCCCTCGCAGGCCTGAGACACGGCTTCGCTCAGCGGGATCGTCTGAAGAACAGAACAGTTCAGAAGGAAGATCAGACCCACTGAGTACCTCCTCCACCTCCTCCACCAGTAAAGAGTAAGACAGTAGAACCCACAACTAAACAAACCATCCATCATGATGAACGATCCAAACATGAACCACAGTGATGGGGTGAGGGTGGAGGTCAGGTGATACAGGGGGTGGAGGTCAGGTGATACAGGGGGTGGAGGTCAGGTGATACAGGGGGTGGAGGTCAGGTGGTACATGGGGTGGAGGTCAGGTGATACAGGGGGTGGAGGTCAAGTGATACAGGGGGTGGAGGTCAGGTGGTACATGGGGTGGAGGTCAGGTGATACAGGGGGTGGAGGTCAGGTGATACAGGGGGTGGAGGTCAAGTGATACAGGGGGTGGAGGTCAGGGGATCCAGGGGGTGGAGGTCAGGTGATACAGGGGGTGGAGGTCAGGGGATCCAGGGGGTGGAGGTCAGGTGATACAGGGGGTGGTGGTGGGCTCTTTGCCAGGTGGGGTCAGCCATGTCGAGGGTGGGGTTTCATAACGTTAGAATACTAAATGTCTTTCACCAGGGACGTGTGACATCATAGAGGTTGAAAGCGTTGTCACTATGGTAACAGAAAAGTAGCAGGTGTCTTTGTTCTGCTCGCTTTGACTAATTAATGGGACTCAATTAACTACAGGCCTACGTCATAAATCATCATCAGTCATTTGTCCAAATCCCCTCATTATTTGAATGTTCCACGCTACAGCAAACACATTATCTACGATGTATTTATCTAAATGGAAAGCTAAACATGCTGCGACTGAAACTCATCAGCAGCTTGTCTCCACCCTGAGAGGGTAAGAGAAGGGTTTGATATGATCCTGAGGGTCGTGGTTCCGCTCGCAGCCAGGAGCAGCCACAGTAGGACATTGAGCAAAGGTCACGGGGTCAGCAGAGGAATGGAAACAGACACGGCAGGCGGCGGCCGGCAAGACGGCGGACGACTTCTTCAGCCGGTGAACGGTGATGTGCAGCTCACCAGCGGCGTTTTTAAAAAAAATCAACTCAGATATCACTCTTTATTCACTGAGCAATACATAAAGCCTGGAGAGAGAGAGAGAGAGAGAGAGAGAGAGAGAGAGAGAGAGAGAGTGAGAGATAGAGAGTCAAGCCTTGCCAGTTGTGAGTTCTGGTTTCCATTTGGAGGAGTCACCTGGTAATCATAAACGTCCTGATTTGACTTCAAAGCCTATTGATACCTTAACGGGAGGTAGACCTACGTACAGAAATGAACTTCAAATCGGTGCTTAATCCAAACCTGAGACGTGATTGTTCTGTTAACTCCAAAAGTGAGGTTCGTATCAGGGCATAATGCCTCAGCTCTCCCGATAGTTAAAGTATCTTCTGGGCTTTAAGAGGAAGAAAGAAAAACCCAAAATAGAGGGGGGAACTGGTTCTGGAAGATCACCAGGTATTCCAAACATCCGGGAGATTGTCTTGTTGGGTTTGAATAAAGAAAGGTTTCTAACCACATGCTGGTGGTGACTCAGCACAGCAACATTATTAAGCTGGAATGTGCAGCGCTGCTGGCTGTAATAAACACAAACAGTATCCTGACACCATGACCTACATGCACCACACATACGCATGCACACACGCACGCACGCACGCACGCACGCACACATACACACACGCATGCACACACGCACGCAGAGGCAGGCAGACAGGCAGGCAGAAAGGCAGACTGGCACTACCACACCATTGACATAGCAGCCTTAAAGTGGAAGTGCAGCCCTGTGGCAGTTTGAACACTGAGGGCTGGAGTCAGGAGGTTTGCCGCGTGGTCTTGTGGCTACGCTAACCTTAAGATACCTTCTAACCCTTTCAAGCTGCTACCAGCTGGATATCGGTGTTATAACAATGTTGGACAGAAGAAAAAAGCCTTCACGGTGATGGACAGAAGAGGCAGGAGATCAGTGAATGAAGCCTTGATTCCCTCTAGTAGCGTTAAAGCTAACCTTTGTAGCCGAGTGTGACGCTATTAAAGGAAGCTTATGTAGAACACCTCCACCCATCTTACACACAAACCTGCGTCAGGCTTCACAGGCCAGAGGGATTCAAACAGTTCAAACCCTTTGATATCATTGGGTCTGACCGCCGAAGTGGGGGGGACTGAGCTTCCTCCATTACCGTGGCAACAGCCAATGGAAAGAAACCAATGGACCGTTCCTCGTAACGGATGACTCAGATATCTGGAGGAATTGTTAGGAATGGAGGAGTGGTTGAGGAGAGGGTTCCTGTCCGGGGCAGCTCAGTGAGGAGGTGGGGGAATCAGGGTCGGCTTTGGGTCATAAGGTAAGGAAAGTCAATATTGCCTTGGAAAATATTTGAGTGTTTATTATTCTCCTGAAAATATTTCACTTCCAAACTCTGATTACAGACTTGGTTCTCTTGTTCAGTGGATTCCTCCGGGGATAATGGCTGAAGATTGTAAGAAAACATATTTATATATGTGGCCAAACCCAACCTGGAGGGGATGTTGTTTCAAAGCAAACGTTGTGGCATTAACACATTTGATGGGAATGTGGGGTTGGTGCAGCAGGTATACCCATACAAGGAATATTTCCCAAACATGTTCCTTCAAGGGAGAAATACAAAAATTCAAAATGTACCGATGAGTCATGGAAAGAGGTTTTGGTGGGGAAGAGATGTTAGGACCCGTCTGGTTTATGGCCTTCTCACCGTACAGAGCTGAACGAGGAGAGGGAGGGAGGCCTGAGAGGAGGGGAGGTCGTGGGAGACAGAGAGGGTGAGGAGAGAGAGCGGAGAGAGAAAGAGAGCAGCGAAAGAGAGCAGAGAGAGAGAGAGCAGAGAGAGAGGAGGGAACAATAAGAGAGCAGAGAGAGAAGAGAAAGAAGAGAGAACAACGAGAGAGAAGAGAGAGAGCAGAGATAGAAGAGAGCTAGAGAGAGAGAGAGAGAGAGAGAGAGAGAGAGAGCGAGCAGAGAGAGGAATGTCAGATAGTGAACATTTTCCTGCCCCATCAGCTGTTTGCTTACGTCCAAGAAGGAGCTCAACGATGAAGAGGAGGAGGGGAGGAGGAGGAGAAGAGGAGGAGAAGTTAGGGGGAAACATAGGAGGAAGGAAGAGGGGAAGGAGGTACAGGGGAAAGAGGAGGAGTAGAAGGAGAGCCCCTCACTTCACTATCTGCATCCGGGCCCCTGCTCTACCTCCTCTCATGGATCATTTATTTATTCTAGATCTCTGTAGGTCCTCCCAGTTCCAGGGCAGAATGATAACAGAGATGCTCCCTGGGAAGGGGGGGGGGGGGGGGGGAGGGGTCCAGAGAGAAACCCCCCGCTGGGAAATCACCAAACCACCTGCAGCCTGGAGTCTTCCTGGAGTCCTCAGTAATATCTTTATGTCTGTATGTCAGGGCTCCCTTGAAAAAGAGGCTAAAGGTCTCAATGGGACTCACCTGGATAAATAAAGGTTAAATAAATTAAATTAAATAAAAAGTGTCCTCTCCTCAGCCTTAGTAAAGTGTCCTTTCCTCAGCCTCAGTACAGTGTCCTCAGCCTATGTAAAGTGTCCTTTCCTCAGTAAAGTGTCCTTTCCTCAGTAAAGTGTCCTTTCCTCAGCCTCAGTACAGTGTCCTCACCCTCCGTAAAGTGTCCTTTCCTCAGTAAAGTGTCCTTTCCTCAGCCTCAGTACAGTGTCCTCACCCTCCGTAAAGTGTCCTTTCCTCAGTAAAGTGTCCTCTCCTCAGCCTCTGTTCTCCTTTCAATAACAGGCTGAATTTAACAGCTTTTACATGACAGATACAATCTAATTCTTGGAGTCCAGACTGATCTGTACGCTGACAGTACTGCTGGAGTGAGGAGTCGAGGCTTTGAGGAGATCTTAAGGGGTCATGGGAGGGGGGGAGGGGGGGAGGGGGGCGGGGTTAAGTAGTTGTCTTGTCAGTATGTTGTACTTTTACAGGCTCTGTTTGGGCCCTTCTGCCGCTGGGGGATGAGATTTGAAGTAAAGACCGTATGGGCCAAAAGACGACATCCAGAAGACAACGCAGCCTCTGGGACAGACTCTGTTCACCAGAGGAACCCCATAAAGGGCTGGTAATGTGGAACACAGAAGTTGGGAGGAAGGAATGTTCTCTTTCTTTAAGACAACCTGTTTCACTGATCTAGTAAACCGTATGTGCCAACTGTGATGCTAACTGTGACCACAAGCAATCCAGAAGGGCTATCTTCAAATCCAGAAGAATAACTTTACTTTCTGTGAGTAAAAAGTAATATCACAACATACTTGAAAACAAGCTTCACATGACACATAAACAGACGGCACTAATATTAATTCATAGGGGGTATCTGAGCTCTCTGAGCTGGGATTATTATCAAAATGAAACGTCAGGGGATCAAACATCTCCTGCAGTCTCAACATGAAGCCAGCTGCTCAGAGGTTATGGCAGACATGGACAACGGCGGAGTCTCGGGCACAATCGCACGCCCACTCACTCACTCACTCACGCACGCACTCACTCACTCACACATGGCTGATATCCACAGAATTACAGTAAACACAATCACTAATCCATATAATCTTCTCCGTCGGAGGAATTCAATAGAACAGGAGGATGAAACCAGAGCAGTCATGTGTACAGTGTGTTCACAGGTGTACACGGGGATTCCATCTAACCACAGGCAGGGTGAGTCAAGGGCCAGCCAGGGCTACCCACTGGGGGCCACAAACAAGGGCACCACCATGATGACCTGACTGAATGAACATGCCATTCTTAATGACCGACCAAATGATTCTCTCTGTGGTTTCTCAGACTCAGAACTCGTCATGGCCTATATGATGATGATGAAGACGAAGACATACTTGATTTAGACTGAGCAGTTGAGGAACACATTAAACATTGACCGTATTTATAGTCATGACCATCCTCAAGGGAAGAGTGGCTCCCCATAAGTGTGCTTGGCATGTGCTTGGCGTGTGCTTGGCGTGTGCTTGGCGTGTGCTTGGCGTGTCTTTGCGTTAGCTTTGCGTGCGCTTTAGGATCTTACCTTCAAAGGAGAGGAAGACCCTGGGGAGAGGAGGGGTGAGGCTGGAGATGCAGGGCAGGAGGGAGAGCCAGAGGAGGAGGCAGGCTGCCGCGGGGAGCACCAGAGGTGGCCTGGCCGGCCCCTCTGGGAGGCCCATGCCGGTGCAGCGTGGGCGGGGGTCGCACCGCCGCTGCCTCTGCCTCTAGGGACGGTGGAGAAAGTGATGTTTAGCCAAATCACAGTCCTGTACGTCTGGTAACTCATACCGGACCCCCGCCATCTTGTGCTCAAACTGTGGATCACGCAACCTCGCAGCATCACGCCGGATTACGCTCAAGACTTTGGGAGAGGGTCAGGGTCTTAGAGCATAAAATATGAATGAATTCAAAGTACTTACCAATACAATTCTAGTGAGGTCATATTTTTGGTAAAGCTGCACTTGAATGTGAAGCTCTTTTTACGGTGACTCCAACTCTGATCATAATCATCTGGCGTAAAACAAAGCTAATTCCTTAGAAAATGTAAATGTTTTCAGTTGATTTGGTCGGGGGGGGGGGGGGGGGGGGTCACCAGTATCTCCCCAAAACCAAACAAGTTTGATTCCTATGCAATAGAGTTGATCTACACTAGGAGCCAACAACACCAAGGAGCAAAAAACAACCCAAACATGTCAGAGTTTACATGACAGCTTGTCTTACTCCCTGGCTTACTGTATCTTTAATGCGTCCCCATAAAACATGGATGAGGTAAATCTGCAGAGATGAGCCGTCTCATCCAGCCCTCTCCTCTCGTGCCATTATAGGACATGGGCTGCTCAATAATGGATAACACCTGTATCTATGAATTATTGATTGGAAACAGGTACTGCCTGGGGCTGAGGTTCAATCCGAAGAGTTAAGTCTACTGCAGCAGAATTTAGGTTTATTCTCTACCTGAGTCTTGCAATGCCTGCATTGAAGAACATTGTAGTAATATAGTTAGTTAATATAGCCCTTCATCACAGCTACAGTCACAATGCTTACATTGAAGAACATTGTACTAATATAGTTAGTTAGTATAGCCCTTCATCACCTATAATCACAATGCCTACATTGAAGAACATTGTAGTAATATAGTTAGTTAATACAGCCCTTCATCACAGTAATGGTCAGTAATGGTCACAATGGATTCACATGAAGCCAGTTCTCTGACTGCGGGGCCCTCAGGGCCAAACCTTTCCAGCAAGGTGACCGCAAGAGACAATCCTTCATGACTTGTTAACAACACTGAAATGTCACTCAACTCATGGGCTTCTTTCTACAGATGAGGTGGTCCATGATGCTCTGTGACCCTCTCAGAATCCCCTCGTGTTTTGAGGATCAGCGGGCCAGAAGCCGTCAGGCTGCCTTCATGTCTTATGAATGCTGATGAAAGATTGACGAGTCAGTGGCAGAAGGGCCCAAACAGAGCCTGTTCAGAACCCGAGGGCTTCTCAGCACAGAGAGTAGAGGAGAGATGAAAAAAAACAAAAGAAAGGAATCTGAGCCGCAGGCGAGTGGTTTTGTGTTCTTGTCCTGAGTGATCAACATCTGGAAAGGTACAGCCAAGCTAGACCAGCTCTGTGTGTCTGTTGAAGACATCAAGGACCCCCACAGACCCTGGGTCCTCTTTAGAGTTCTGACACCCTTCAACACACCAGCAGACCCTCGGTCATCACCACCTTCTGGAATCCTGAAGTGATCCTGAAGTGTGCGGATGCTTGACCCTCCATCCCAGCGTTAGAGTCAAGTCTGCCTGCGTTTCCTCCCTCACAGGAACCCCCCACAGAGAGGGAGAGAGAGAGAGGGAGAGGGAGAGGGAGAGGGAGAGGGAAAGAGAGAGAGAGAGAGAGAGAGAGAGAGGGAGAGAGAGAGGTAGAGAAAGAGAGAGGGAGAGAGGGAGAGAGAGCCCAGGGGACGTCCCCGGAAGAAGAGCATGGTTTCCAGCTGCTGAAGTCGTCGGCGGGCCCCTTGTGAGTTCTTGGGGGTTCTTGGCCCGAGGAACCCTGGGCAGGCGTTCCCTAACACACGGAGGGTCTGGCCAACTGGACGGAGCTTTGGTCCCTGAAGAGTTTTTCCGATTGCCGTACAAAGATGTACAACGACTCCCCGAGGAGATCTACTTACACTCTGACCTTTAGCCCCGTAACACGGCATGGATTTAAAATGACACACAAGCACGCGAGTCAGTCGGAGTCAACACGCACGCACACGCACACACGATGAATCCTCAGCAGGGACGTAGTGATCATTTAGTGTTTGTGTTCTTTGGCGTGCTGCCTGATTAATTAATTAAACAAGCACGGCTCCAAAAGTTGATGAATTGATTGGTCAAACTGTTGCATATCAACACAATCAGGATGGATTCAGCCAACAGAAACAAGCAGGAGACCAGAAGACGTGTTCAACAGATTGGAGGTTTCCTGGAATTTGTTTCCTCTCTTTCAACATAAACACACAGATCTTCCTCCTTAGGAAAATATTTTATTGAAATGTTATAATTCTTCTTATTATACAATATTATTCAGCGGCTGTCGAATCATCGTAAAGACGTGGCAATCAAACATAAAAGAACGAGGAGGGTGAACAGACCATCATCTGACTTTAATGAGAGCCATAGAGAGGGGAGACTTCAACTGTCCCAGTCCACTGTCCACTGTCCAGTGTCACTTTCTAACATTACCCGTAGTTCACTTTCTAACCGGCCATGCAGCGTTGACAACCAGTCTCCGGTGGATTTTCCACTCGGAGCGTTTCAACATTCCTGGTCTGGATATTCAAAAACAATCAGAAGTCATTAAGTGTATTTAAAGGCATTGACTTGTATTCAATGAATATATTGATATTTCAATAGCAATTAACTATTTCAAAGTCCTATCCAATCAATATCATCTCCTCCAAAAGGTCCTGCTGTTTACACTGAACATCATGGAGCACAATGTCATGCTTTAAGAACTATGAGCGTCTGAAGTATTAGAAACAGTCCGCTGTGTTGAGGATCAGCTCTGTGCTGAGGACCAGCTCTGTGTTGAGGACCAGCTCTGTGTTGAGGACCAGCTCTGTGTTGAGGACCAGCTGTGTTGAGAACCAGCTCTGTGTAGGACCAGCTCTGTGTAGGACCAGCTCTGTGTTGAGGACCAGCTCTGTGTAGGACCAGCTCTGTGTAGGACCAGCTCTGTGTAGGACCAGCTCTGTGTAGGACCAGCTCTGTGTAGGACCAGCTCTGTGTAGGACCAGCTGGGGTCACTGCAGATACGGTCCGTAGCCCGGACCCACCGTGGTGATCGGTTTATCTACAGCCCTACAGCAGCCTTCCAGGACACCTTGCACCTGTCTCTCTGCCTCTCCATTCGTCTCTCTCTCTCCATACCGCTCTCTTTCTCTCTCGACCCCCCCCCCCCATCTGCATGTCCCCTGGTGGTGGTCCTACCTTAAAGGTGGGGGGGTTGGTGGAAGTTCCTCCTGGTCCTGAGGATGAATACCCACAACAAGAGACCCAAGAGGAGTCAGTCCCGGTCCGTATGTCCTGTCTGCTACGAGTCCACTGGGAGGAGATCCGTCCCACGTGCAGAACGCTCAGACACACCGCCACATCCAGCCTCACAGCAAAGGTTGGAGAGGGAGAGTGAAAGAGAGCCACAGAGAGAGAGAGAGAGAGAGGGAGAGAGAGAGAGAGAGAGGGAGGGAGAGAGAGAGAGAGGGAGGGGGGGCTGGTGTCCAATTACAATTCGCTTAAGCCCCCCCCACCCTCCTACTCCTCCTCCTCCTCCTCCTCCTCCTCCTCCTCCCAGCCTGTCTTCTGCAATATCCCTCTCTCCCTACTCTCTCTCAATAACTAACTCCCGCTCTCTCTCCCAACTCTCTATCTGTCCCTACTCCCTCCTTTCTGTCTCCTTTCTTTCTGTCTCCCCTTTTTCCACCTCTGTCTTTCCCCCCTCTCACTCAACCCACTCTCTCTCTCACTCCAGACAGTGTAAATTGGGTGTAAAATCTCATATCTCACCCATGGATACGGACACTGCCTCACATGGCAACGTAGACCTAGCAAGATATCACTGAGCATATAATAAAAAATTATAAAAAATAATGAATTTATTATGATAGTGTTTATATCATTATCAAGGTACTATTCTTAATGGAACATAATAAGAAGAACTCTACTATTGAGTATTCATATTTAATATACATATATATATATGATTATTCATGGTTGTAAATCGCTGACCATCAGGAAAGTAGTGTCCATTATGGTATATTTTAGTGTTGGGGGGTCAGGGGGCGGTGGTCGAAAGTAGACGTCACCCTGCACTTACAAAATGACTCGGAAACTCATCCATCCATCCATCTGTCCGTCAAGCCATCCATCCTCCATCCATCTGTCTCTCATTCATCCTCTTAACCTGATATTGTTGTGTGTACAGAGTAGTACACACAGCACAGCCTACACACAGAGCCTGTAGTCAGTCTGAGTCACACACACACACACACACACACACACACACACACACACACACACACACACACACACACACACACACACACTTCTACAGCTATTTTTACCATAAAACATTTAATAAAAACCAGAGGGTGTTCGTGGTTCACGGTCTAAATGACCAAACTGAGTAACCCTTGCCATCTCCGGCAGAGGGCTAGGCCAGACCCAGACCACGGAGCGGAGGAGCTCCAGACACCTCCAGACGGAACGCACGCCATCTCAGCTCCACGCGCCGCCCTGGGGCGAGTAAAGTGGAAAACAGTGAATGACCTCATGGCTGTGTTTCCCTTAAGGCCATACGTGTGTGGTACGGTTTGAGAAGCTGCGTTGCAGCGAGGTTTTAGGACCGCTGACAGCTGCTTCTACAGGTAATGTCTGCCAGGACAAGACTGAGTATGACGGAGGGGAGTCCTTAAGGGAGGGAGAGACATTAAGACAGAGGGCGGAGAGGGAGAGAGACATGGTCTGAGAGAGAGAGAGAGAGAGAGAGAGAGAGAGAGGGTGGAGAGGGAGAGAGACATGATCTGAGAGAGAGAGAGGGGCATCATTATAGAGAGCGAGATGCAAGGGCAGTTGATGTGTGTGGTAGTGTGTGTGTATGTGCATGCACGTGTGTGTTTGTGTGTGTGGTTGTATATGCACCTGTGTGTGTGTGTGTGTGTGTGTGTGTGTGTGTGTGTGTGTGTGTGTGTGTGTGTGTGTGTGTGTGTGTGTGTGTGTGTGTGAGAGAGAGAGTGGGGGTCGGGGTTATTACTGGTAGAAGGGAATGATTACCCCCTCTCCATGACACAGGACTGACTCACACCCCTCCCTCCGTCTCCCCCCGTCTCCCCTCTTCTCCCCCCATCTCCCCCTTCTCCCATTTGTCCCCAAACCAACTCAGGATGAGCAGTGGGATGCCCTCAAAGACCCTATGAGGGCGACGGGGGGGGGGGGGGGGGGGGGGGGGGTGGGGTAGGGAGGTAAGAGAGAGGGCAGAGAGATCACATTGAGAGATTGGCCAATGAGAACAGAGCAACAGAGCTGCAGGCCTCTCCTGTACTGTGGAAACTACTGGAAGAAACCAGGGTTTATTATATTTAATGTGGGCTTTAGAACTTCTCATTTCAAAGGTAATCTAATGTTACAATAGAAAGTAATATAATTAAATGTAATATAAGGAGAATTCAGTTAAACTCCTCAACAATGAGCATTGTAAAATATGATATTATTTATAGCTTTCCATTGTTACTCTGCCATCTCAGTGAATACCCACAATGTAATATTTATATAAATATATATAATCAAAACACATTGCGTGTGCAAACAGCGTAGAATTAGTTTCCAGAGTGCTCAGTGCTAACAGTTTTTTGAGAGAGCGATAACAGCTGCTGGCAGTGTATTAGAAAACACACAGAGTCTATGGGGCAGCACATTGAGAGAGCTAACAGTGCTTTACAAAGTGCATAAAGTGCTACGTGCTAACAGTTAGAAATGGCATAAAGTGCTGAAAAGTATTAAAAAGTGTACAGGGAGTGCCAAAGGAGTATTTATATAACATAGTCCTAACCGTAGCCTAGTGAGGGCTAAGCTGACAGGGTATTCCAAAGCCACAGTGTGTTATAAAACACACTTAGAAAGTGCCAGCACTACATTATAAAGTGTAAAGAAATCCCTTTTACATTAGAGGTCATGTACGACCTCCTGTGGTGACCAGCCCCCATGAGGCAATGGAACATTGTGTTAAGAACACACAACAGGTGTAGACCTGATTTCAACAGGTGAATGTGTGTGCGTCTGTTTGTGTATATGTGTGTGCCTGTTATAAACACCTGGATGATATAAAGGTGTCTCGCGCTTCTCTTAAAGTCACTATTGATTAAATGCATTCAATGAAACTGACTTCAGATTGGACATCAGGGACGACAGCACGACAGACGTTGTCCCATCAGCCAGCATATGGATGAGCATAGAGCCACGGGCCAGGAAACAAACCGGACATGTTTCAGAGGACACAACGTTGTGGAGAGCCAAGACAAACACACCATCATATAGAGCAGAGAGCATATATACATTATACATATATAGAGAACATAAATAGAAATATACTGTACATACATATACATATATAGAGAACATATATAGCCAAATACATATAGAGCAGATAATATAGCCATATATACATATACAGAGAACATATAGACATATATATATATATATATATATATATATATACATATATACAGAGAACACATATAGAGTAGTGCTCTGTGAGGTCCGGCTCTCTGTGACAGTTCAGTAGTTAAATACCGCTGGAGAATGCGGTGGACACACAACAGATGTGTGATAGAAGCAGTGACCAACTGATTAGCCATAGTTCATTCTCCAAGCCCACACACACACACACACACCCACACCCACACACAGATGCACACACACACACATACACACGCACACACACACAGATGCACGCAAGCACGTACACACACCATCACATGAAAGAGAGGGGTCCTATCCATACCACCATACAACCCACCCATCCAGGACTCTGCATCACCTGGTCTCCACACATGATGCTGATGCAGCAAAGCCATTAGTGGAAGAGGCTATCAGCCCTCAGAGAGAGAGCGAGAGAGAGAGCGAGAGAGAGAGAGAAAGAGAGAGAGAAACAGAGAGAGAGAGAGAGAGAGAGAGAGAGAGAGAGAGAGAGAGAGAGAGAGAGAGAATGTCATCAGTGTCAAGATGGAGGACACCTGTCCACCTCCTCTTTGGTCCAGTAAACCCCCAGAGCAGGAGACAGCGAGGGTCCCGTGGGATTTTGTGTCTGTTTTCAGTTTCAAAGGCAGAGATCTTACAGATGGTCTAGTTAACAGGACCCACATGGCTCAGGACATTTAGAATAGGAGAGGGGGAGCGGAGCATATGGACTTTGGTCAAACCACTGTTTGGTCCGACACCAACGACTACAGCAACTTCCTGGGGAACTGCCATTTCCTTTTTGGTTTTCTTTACGACGGAGGTGGAGGATGTGTCCCGAAACTCTCTGCTCTTCAGAGGTAGTGCTCCACCTCTGACCCCTACATGGTCCTTCATCGACCGTCTGTGTGTGTGGCTCTGGACAGACAGACCTGCTAGTGACGAACTAGTCAGGACAGACGGACAAAGGACACAGTGACGGAGGTACAGTGGTCACCAGAGCAGTGGTCACCAGAACAGACAGTGGTAACCAGTGGTTAACAGACAGTGGTTAACAGTGGTAACCAGAGCAGTGGTTAACAGACAGTAGTTAACAGACAGTAGTTAACAGACAGTGGTTAACAGACAGTGGTAACCAGTGGTTAACAGACAGTGGTTAACAGACAGTGGTAACCAGAGCAGTGGTTAACAGACAGTAGTTAACAGACAGTGGTTAACAGACAGTGGTAACCAGAGCAGTGGTTGACAGACAGTGGTTAACAGACAGTAGTTAACAGACAGTGGTTAACAGACAGTGGTAACCAGAGCAGTGGTTAACAGACAGTGGTTAACAGACAGTGGTTAACAGACAGTAGTTAACAGACAGTGGTTAACAGACAGTGGTAACCAGAGCAGTGGTTGACAGACAGTGGTTAACAGACAGTAGTTAACAGACAGTGGTTAACAGACAGTGGTTAACAGACAGTGGTAACCAGAGCAGTGGTTAACAGACAGTGGTTAACAGACAGTAGTTAACAGACAGTGGTTAACAGACAGTAGTTAACAGACAGTGGTAACCAGAGCAGTAGTTAACAGACAGTGGTTAACAGACAGTAGTTAACAGACAGTGGTTAACAGAGCAGTGGTGGTCCTCAGAGAACTGTTTGAAGTCAGCCTCCACCCTGGCCCTGCCTCTCTGAGGAAGTATGGAACAGATTCCCAGAGGCCGTAAATCTGCCTGAGGAATCCATTCTGTGAAGAGCAGGACCCGGAATCCAGAGAAGTTCAGCCTCATAACTCCACCGCTGGGTTTACTGTCCATCTGCTGTGGAACCGGCCTTAATGACGAACCAGGGAGGGAGAAGCCCCAACAGACCTGCACAGACCCAACATGGAGGCTGGGCCCTGGACCCACAGTGGAGGCTGGGTCCACAATAGAGGCTGGTCCATGGACCCACAGTGGAGGCTGGGTCCACAATAGAGGCTGGTCCATGGACCCACAGTGGAGGCTGGGTCCACAATAGAGGCTGGTCCATGGACCCACAGTGGAGGCTGGGTCCACAATAGAGGCTGGCCCATGGACCCGCAATGGAGGCTGCAGTTACTGATGCACAGATATACACTTTAACCACAATAAGATAAGTGGTTCTCTGTTCTCAGAGGTATAATGTATCTAAAGGAATTAATCACAGGCTTTTAAAAGTACTTGAACTTAAAAGCTCTCTCTCTCTCCCTCTCTCCCTCCCTCTCCCTCTCCCTCTCCCTCTCTCTCTCTCTCTCTCTCAAAGACAACTAGAGGTCATGCAGCTGTGTGGCATTACTTAGCAGATGCTACGGAGTTACAGTTATTCAAGCAATTCAAAACAGAGGGAGAGGGAGAAGGAGGGAGAGGGAGGGAGAGAGAGAGAGACAGAGAGCTACAGAGAGAGAGACACAGAGGAATAGAGAGAGAGAGAGAGAGAGAGAGAGAGAGAGAGAGAGAGAGAGAGAGCACATGAGCACATAAGTGGTTGAGTATAATGCAACACAATAGACAAGCTCATCCTGATAGCCGCGTGCACGGAGCCGTTTGGCCGTCCAATCACCTGCTGCTCGGCTCATTGGCTTCCCGCCATAAAACCTTTTGTCACATGGTATTCTGTCGCTACGCCTCCTGTTCAATTTCACCCCTCATTTCCCTGACGAGCTCCCCGTCTTAATCAGTTCAGTCTTCTCTCGTCTGGTTGTGAACCGCATCCGTGTGCGTGTCCCGCAAGCTGAGTGGAGTCTCTAGTATAGTCTCTAGTATAGTCTATAGTATAGTCTCTAGTAGAGTCTCTAGTAGAGTCTATAGTATAGTCTCTAGTAGAGTCTCTAGTAGAGTCTATAGTATAGTCTATAGTAGAGTGTATAGTATAGTCTCTAGTAGAGTCTATAGTATAGTCTATAGTATAGTCTATAGTATAGTCTCTAGTAGAGTCTATAGTATAGTCTATAGTATAGTCTATAGTATAGTCTATAGTATAGTCTATAGTATAGTCTCTAGTATAGTCTCTAGTAGAGTCTATAGTAGAGTCTCTAGTATAGTCTCTAGTATAGTCTATAGTAGAGTGTATAGTAGAGTCTATAGTAGAGTCTATAGTAGAATGTATAGTAGAGTCCATAGTAGAGTCTATCACCACATCTGATCAATTGTTCAGCAGAATGAGCAGCATTTTTGCGATAACCTAGATAAGGAGTAGTAGAAGTAGAAGTATCGCTTAAAGTGGTTGTTTGCTGGACCAACATGGCTTCTAGGTTTAGCTTGCCCTCCAGCTAAACTGTGATTCTGTCAGAGTAAAAAGAAAAGAAGACGGATTAGAGACGATGGTGATAAGATGGAGCGGTGATTACTCTGACAGTAAACAGACTGATGGCTGATAGATCCAGAGCAGATAGAACCTGTCTGAAACGCCTCTCCTGGAAAACACAAACAACTTGGACATTCCTGCGCTGTGCTCACCTCCACCGTCGTTCATCATACTTTACATGAAGCAACAGGTCCATCCATCCCTGGGGGGGTGGAGCCTGCTGGATCTTCATCTTCTAAACATCAGCAGGTTGACTGGCATTGAGGATCACTGCTGGGGATATCTTCAGGTACTACTAACTACACAATGACTAACTAGACTAGATGACTAAGTCATAAGTCATCTACAGTAGTGACTAGATGACTAACTGCACTTACTACACTAGATGAATAACTAGTCTAGATGACTTACTAGTCTAGACTAGTCTTCCCCCAGATAGGGGTGGGCTGTGCTGACCCTCCTCTTCTTTTGACCTCTGACCCGCCGGTTCACTCGATAGTGATTGGGGTAATGCAGGGGGCGGGGCCTGGCGGGACCCGCTTCCTGTTCGGAGGGGGGCCAGCCCCCTAAACCACCTTAGTAATTGTGGCGGCCGTGGTTTTCCAGTTGAGCACCATTATGTGGTCAAGGGTCACCAGGCTAGATTGCGATCTCAACGTTTAATCATCGGGTCCACGTCTCTGACTCACAACAGGAGGAGTTCAAAACAAGAGCTGGGAGGCTTCCAAACTGATCACAACGTGGCTGCTGAATACAACATATATCTATAGATAAATATCTATGGATATATTCCTTTTGACAATAATGAATCTTAACCTCATGGAAACCAAGCCAAACATGAATCATGCTCCAAGCTTTCAGGCAGCGATGGCAGTGGCTCCATTCATCTTCCCAGAGTAAACTCTCGATGCGCCTGGAGAGCTTTTTAAACACTGCTGCTCGCTAAATGGGACACTTAGCAGCTATTGTGACATTAGTTAAAGCCCAGACAGATGGGTCCGACTGCGACCACAGACTATACATAAATACACCCTGGTCTCGTGGAATCTGCAACCTTCTCTAACAAAAGTGCCCTCATCTAAATTCTTTACGTTCTTTTTCTTCTTCATGTTTTAAAGCTTTGAAGATGAATTAACTTCCTGTGGAAAGTCGCCAAAGATCTAGATCAGGACTCAGAGGTTCAGCTAACGGTGACTAATGTACAGAGCTCAGCACTGACCCTCCACCACCACCACCAACCCCCATATCTTCACCACCACCACCACTCTCACCCACCGCCCATATATCCACCACCACCAACACCACTCTCACCCACCGCCCATATCTCCACCACCACCACCACCCTCTCCCCCACCCCCCATATCTCCACCAGCCCCCAACTAGCTCGACCACTTCCACCCTCTAACCCACCCCCGATATCGTCATTTACATATACATTTAGCAGATGCTTTTATCCAAAGCCACTTTATAAGTATAAGTACAGAGAGAGAGAGAGTGAGCAAGAGTGAGAGTGAGTGATTGAGCACGTGAGAGAGAGAGACAGAGACAGAGACAGAGAGAGAGCCGGGGAGGAGCAGGTGAGGGTCAGGGCCTCTGTGTAGGACAGGGAATCGAACCCACAACCAGCTGGTTGTGACTCCCATCAGCTGGGAGTCAAACACCATCCTGGCCGACAAACACCTTCATTCTCAACTCAGCAACAATCTTTGGAGTGGAGGACATCTTTGGAGGAGATTGAGCATTTTGGTTCAAAGATAATGAATACCCCCTTTGTGCAGTCTGCACTTTTCCTCCTTCCCACCCCCTAACTCCCCCTATCCATCCCCCCACAACAACACACCCATTGGGAGCTCATCCTCTCATCTGACACAAGACAATTCAATCACAAAGACCTGTGTGTGTGTGTGTGTGTGTGTGTGTGTGTGTGTGTGTGTGTGTGTGTGTGTGTGTGTGTGTGTGTGTGTGTTTAACCTCTCTCTTTAACCTGAGTGCTGCAACATATTCCAATGAGATGATTTCACAGGGTGGGGCGCTAATCAATAATCAAACCCTCAAGGGGATTGTGTGTGTGTGTGTGTGTGTGTGTGTGTGTGAGTGTGTGAGTGTGTGTACCAGGGCTATCCTCAATGAATACCACTAATTAGCTGAGTGGACAGCCGGGGTAAGGGAGGGGGGGGGGGGGGGGGGGGGGGGGTATATGTTTAATCTAATTGATGGCTCTAATTGATTCGTTCAGGCTTTAACACATGAATTCATTTTCCCAGAGGTCTTGACTTTGTTGCTGTTGTAAATTAGGGGTGGTGGTCTGTCGTAGAACGTGTGTGTGTGTGTGTGTGTGGTCATCTAGCCCTGAGGAAAACCAGTGATGGGTCGGCCATTTTAAATATATTCAGATCCCACTGTACTGCAATTTCAAATATATTTTTATTTTATATTATATATATAAAATAGTATTATTGTGTCTTTATTTGATATTTAGTTTAAATGAGTTCTGCTCTTACCACCAAATGTGTCAATCTTATGTATAAGACATAATTAGAAATGAGTGATTATGACTTTAGCTCTCTATAATAACCATTGGGCTGATTTACGCCTGCAATATACTTATTTTCTGTGTAGATATGTGACCGATAAGGTGCTTCAGCTGCAGGGGATAGCTGTTCTATTTAGTCCTTTTCTTCATCAGCAATGATTGGTTCTACTAAGACCTTTGTTCTTCGATAACGGTTTGGCTCCAACCGGTCGATGCTCCTGATTGGTTCCATGAGGGCAGATTGACATCAGAGTCCTGGAGGATTTACCGTCCCCACCATGGATTTACACTTCTGACCATTGAGTGGTTCTAGTTAGTCATTGGGAATGCAGTTAAGGGTAATATATTTTGGGTAATATAAACTGAGCTATTGGGTGTGTCTGAAGCCTCGCTGCCTAGCTGGGAGCTAGACAAGGATTTCCTGGTGAGGTGGAGCGGGCCTGGTGGAAATTAGAAGGCAAGTCAGGGGTTAGGGGGGGATTCATGAGAGGAGATTGTCTTTGAAAGTCTCATTCTAAGAGACACTTTTGTTTTGCAGGAATTCGCCTCCGGCCATATAACGAGATGAAAACGTCAGTCAGGGAATCTTTGCTGGACGTGAGATTAATTTTGAGATTCAGATGAGGAAAGACGACTCGTGTTTTGCTCTGTGGGGCAATGCGGCCGTGTTCTAGAGCAGGGCGTTCGCTCGCTCTCACAGACGGTACAGATTCTGCTCTCAGTGTGTGATGGGTGAGCTTTTACTTTGGCAGTCACAACTAAAGACAGACAGTGACACAGGACTCTCCAATAGTGAAAATCGTTTTTGCAGAATTAAACCCTGTGACTTCCATCTTCCAAAGTGGTGGTGGTGTCAACTGAGGTGGGGTCATACTGTATAGAGGGTGGCGAGGTGGGGTCATACTGTACAGAGGGAGGTGGAGGTGGAGAGGTGGTGAGTTGGGGTCATACTGTATAGAGGGTCGAGAGGTGGGGTCATACTGTATAGAGGGAGGTGGAGGTGGAGAGGTGGGGAGTTGGGGTCATACTGTATAGAGGGTGGCGAGGTGGGGTCATACTGTACAGAGGGTCGAGGGTTTGGGTCATACTGTTTAGAGGGAGGTGGGGAGGTGTAGGTGTAGAGGTGGGGTCATACTGTGTAGAGGGAGGTGGGTGTAGAGGTGGGGTCATACTGTACGCATTTTCAGACCTCTTTATCTCTTACCCTTCAGGGAGTTCTCTCTCGTCTCTTTGAGGGTTCGTCTTTAGTCAGCAGACACCTTCAACCAAAGAGACCTGCAGTGATCTGATTCGCTAGTAGCTTTCATTGAATTGAAAAACGACGTAACAGCTGGCTACATGAAGCAGAACCCTTTCTAATTGTAGATGAGACAATCACATTTTTTTCAATCACACATTTGCCAATTCAGCCAACAACAACATTTCGTCATGTTACAGCGAGGATAAATGGCTCTGCGGTGAATATTCACCACAGGGGGTCCTTTAACTGTGGCAGCTGGGGGCTAACAACCTCAGTTCACCACATCAAGAGGGCCCGTGATGAAATAAAAGACTAAAGAACACCAGGAGGCTAAACAAGCACACAGCTAGCTAGCTAGATAGCTATACAGCTAGCTAGCCCTTTAACTCGATAAAACCGTTCAACCCTGCAGTTATTACTGATGTTTTGTTGGACGAAGCCTTCCCCTCCCTGGGATTCTCTCACCTGCAGCCGGTCTGAACCTCATCAGTACTGCCGCATACCAATGCTCCCACGGGAAGCCCCTTAAAACAGAACAGCCTTGAGAGGAAAGGAAGAGAGATACAGAGAGAGAGATACAGAGAGAGTGAGATACAGAGGGAGAGAGAGAGAGAGAGAGAGAGATAGATACAGAGGAAGAGAGAGATAATGCTGAGGCCTCACTGACACCTGACAACCGTTTCTCCTTAGATCTCAGAGAGAGACCCAACAAATCGATTAGATGGGAGAAATTATTAAAACTCAAACTGAATAAAACTTTAAACTTCCCATGCTGTGCTCTTCTGTCTCTATCCACCATTAAACATAAGAACCACTATAGTTCTACCATTATAGGGGTGTTGAGGAGATTGCCCAGGTCTTTACTAAGGCGAGGAAACGTTTATGAAGCACATCTCACGAGGAACAGTAAAAGTTCAATAACCTACACACTCAAACATGACTCTTTGAGGAGAATTAAGACTTTTACCTCAATGATTTGGCCTTTCAAATGGTTGTATCCTGAACAAAAGAAATGTCAACAACTTCCGGACGGTTATAAAACGTTTGATGTGATGTCATCAAAAAGTGTAGCCCGCCGATGACATCACAGGTGGGAGTGGCCCGGGTCATGAGTCTCTGTCAACATGCTGTCAACACGGACAGTAGTCTAGTCTATACCAGTAAACCAGAGAGAAGCACATGACAGTAATCTAGTCAAATCTAGTCTAGACCAGTTAACACCACATGACAGTAATCTAGTCTAGACCAGTAAACCTGAGAGCACCACATGACAGTAATCTAGTCTAGACCAGTAAACACCACATGACCGAAAGCTAGTCTAATCTAGTCTTGACCAGTAAACACCACATGACAGTAATCTAGTCTAGACCGTATAGATGAGGTCTGACTTTGGTCTGATTTTAGAAATGATTTTCAGATAATACTTTTATTACCAGAGTTCATATCATAAATAATCTTAAATGAATCCATCACATATGTCCTATTCTTTACAGATGGACCCAATGCTAGATGACGTCATTCCACCCAGAAGAACCTGAAGCCACGAGACGAGATATTTTTCATTTCTTAATGTCTTTAACGGGCAGAGCGTGCTGCTGCACATTGGTGAATATTTAAAATGTTTGCTTATTTCTGTCCTCTCCTCCTCCGTCCTGAATGCAGAAACTGAGTCACATTAAAATATGTCTGACATCTGCAGAGGATTCAGCTGAACTGAAACAGGCCGCTAGGTCTGGAAAGGCTTTGATCAAAATCCTTTTTGGCCATCGTAGAAAAACAACTGCTCCCCACATTAACTAGTCTGTCCCCAATTAACTGCTTAAGCCATAAAATGTGACTGGTTTGTCCCCAATCAACAGCCATTGGTTCAGCCATTAAATGGGACAGTGTGTTCCAATACAGCCACACATGATTCGGTATATGTTTCACTAAAAACAGAACACACATAAAAGTGCAGATTATTAGTCCCAGAGAAGGAAATCAAAGGCTAAATTGTGGTTTGCATTCAGCCATGAACATATTTGCAATATTAAAAGATTATGGCCACAGGAAGAATATCTGTAACAATCATTTAGCCCTCAGTCTTTGTATGTGAACTCTGCCATCTAGTGGACCAACAATACTAAACAACATCTAAACCAATATAGTGGACCTACAGCTCAGAGAGCTACGATTAATTTAAATCTGAGATAATCATTAACAGGCGAGAGAACCCCCCAAGCAAACAAAACATCAATAATAACGGCCAGTGGTCAACGGTTTATAGACTTACATGGCTAGATGCTAGTATCACACAGCTAGTTAGGTTAGATCTTTTAGTCTTCACCTGCTCTTTAAAAAGAGACATTAGAAGACTGATGGACAGGCCAAGTGGATGACCTGCAACTCTCTGCCCGCTACAAATACCCCCACATCATGGTTACAAACACAAACACACACAAAAGTAAATTGTTACACTCTTGAGCTGAGAGGTTAACCACACACAGCTAGTGTTGTACTAATCTTAGGTAATACCCTCCACTGCCACATGGGGGAGCTGTGACCAAACATAACTCCACAGTCACAATTCAGAACCTTATCGAGCTAGCCAATCAAATGTGTAATGTATTTCATGCTGTGTAGTGGCATTTAATCACACACTTTCCCAACAATTTACTATATATTGAGTCAATCTTATATGGCACACAAGTTTTCAACCATTAAAATGTAGAAAGATAGAATCTTGTGTACACCTTCCAGTAACACCACATAGCTGTGTGTGTGTGTGTGTGTGTGTGTGTGTGTGTGTGTGTGTGTGTGTGTGTGTGTGTGTGTGTGTGTGTGTGTGTGTGTGTGTGTGTGCGTGCGGGTGTGCGTGTCCTTCTCATGTGTCCTCTCTGTCAGACAACAGGATATGTAACACCTGACCAGGTGCTGGGAGATAATAATCAAAACCCAGGGAGGTTGGTAATGACAGCTTTAATGTTGATCTTGTGGGCAGCGGTAGAGTGGTTGCCGATGACGATAGTGCTTCAAACCCAATCTCCCTGAGCTCTCTCAGCCCGCGGGTGACGTGCTTATGCACTCTGAGGGGATTCAGTGTTCTGCTCACAGCTTGAGATGCTCTGCTCTACTTTACGGTTCGGTCTGTGATTCTCTACATCTGCCGATCTTTGACGACGTGAAGACGATTTGTGTCGTACAAATCGACGTATTTGCAAACCCCACCGTCTAATCTATCTTGTAAGTCGAAAGACTCACAAGAGACGTGATCAACGGGCCTAGCTCAACTGACTCTGCACGCAATTGGCTGCTTGCCATCGCTTCCCTGATGACATTGTGTTACACCAGCCAATACCGGTAGCGCGCCAGGGGGAGAAGCCAGCTCGGTGATTGGCTCCCGCAAAAATGTATCAGAAGCAGAAAGAAATGTATTGCGCTTCTCCAGACCCTTCTGCATGGCAAAATCAAATCGCCGGCAGAACGGGCTGGGGGTACCCAGTCTATGTCTAGTCTAGAGCACACCTGTACTCATCTGTGTTCAGATGTCCACATACCTGGTGATATGTGGACCCAAAAGGCTGTGATCCAGAAGAAGACCCCCTCCTTCACACACCTTCACACACCTTCACACAACTTCTCAGGCTGTCCCAGCAGGCCAGAGGCCCCTGGATCCATCAGACCTCCCAGTGGATCCATCAGACCTCCCAGTGGATCCGTCAGACCTCCCAGTGGATCCATGAGACCTCCCAGTGGATCCGTCAGACCTCCCAGTGGATCCATGAGACCTCCCAGTGGATCCATGAGACCTCCCAGTGGATCCATCAGACCTGTTCTGCTCTGTGAACTGAGACGGCCAAAGTGAGAAAGCTTTGAGTTCAGTCTGCTTCAATTCCTCACCCCGACCCACAGACCCACGGACAGACCCACAGACTCAGGGACAGGCCCACAGACTCAGGGACAGGCCCACAGACTCAGGGACAGGCCCACAGACTCAGGGACAGGCCCACAGACCCAGGGTTAGACCCAGGGACAGGCAACACAGACGGAGGGACAGACCCACAGACAGAGGGACAGACCCAGGGACAGACCCGCAGACCCTCGAAATGATCAGTAAAGGATCAGATCCTCCTCTTTAGTTGTTCCAGTCGATCGACTTTCAACCACAAAATTCCTCACATATCACTGCATTATCGCAGTATCTATCAACCACGCTAGATGTGGAATGTCCTTTATATATATATATATATATATATATATATATATACGTATATATATATATATATATATATGAATATATTTTACTGACGATGTCCAGAACTACACTGAACCCCGAAGCACCTTTCAGTGTAAGAGATTTCCGGTGCATTCGTTTTCAGCTATATCAGTTAAGAGCCTTTCCACAGTTCTCACAGGCATGTCTTGAATCCCTGAGGTGATCGTGTCTTTATTTGGTTATTCCTCAAACATAACCTCTGGACTACTGAGGAGAGCCTCCTTTTATAAATTCTCCATCAGAGAAAGGCTTCCCGTGTTTAGCAATGCACTGCGCGTCTTCCTAGCTGCCTTCCGTAGCTCGGTATTTAACGGCTCATAGGGTTGTAAACCCAGTGCTTTGCTTCTCATACCGGGCTGATGCCTTCTTCATTGATTCAACACTATCCGCCTCCTCTTCGAAATTCTTCTCATGTCTTCTTTTCAAAAGGACGTCACACACAGTTCAACAGACAAACAATTTGTGAGCAAAATACACACACAGCTCGCTCCTTTCATGAAATAAATCGGATTTGTTTGTCCAAGACGGCTGAAACAGGCGACTATAAGACGACTGCCGGAGTGTGTGTGGTGGCTGGTTGAAGCAGCCTCACCAGGCCCGGGTCAGACTGACTCTGGGGCTGGTTGAAGCAGCCTCACCAGGCCCGGGTCAGACTGACTCTGGGGCTGGGTGAGGCCTCACAACTGTCCTTACCCTCAGGGAGAGATCTCCTGCCCGGCAACATGGAGCACCAGTCATGTATCATGTCTGCAACTGTGCAATAAACCGGATTTCCAACACCAGCCCACTGCGTCTTGTCTGGAGAATCCCAGTTAAAGTCAGCTAGGTAGTGTGTAGCGGGCCGACGCTACAACAACCTACTTTCTTTAGCTACTGCCATTATCAACTTAGATGTAATAAAACATCAAAGAAAGCTAGCTAGCTAGCTTGCCTGCTGAACAGAGGAATGGGTGAGGATGATGAAGGGGTGAGGGTGATGAAGGGGTGTAGGTGATGAATAATAATAATATTACGATTGTTCTTCGAGTGGGCTTTGATTAGGGTCACGCACATTGTAATGATCAGGAATGGCGTCAAATATCAAGTTAAAAAATATTATGATTTGTATTGAACAGAAATATATTTAGAAAAAATACATAATTAGATATTGATTAATATTTGTATCTATGACAGTCACAATAAAAAAAGGAAACTGTACTGTACTTGTCAGGTTATAGTCGTCAAAATGTTCGCGAGTGATTTAAAGATATAAAGATTTAAAGATATAACTGATTCAAGGATTTGTATGTGTGTCCGTGAGTACGGTCACGTTTAAAATACTCTCAAGTCCTTCAGGAGTCCAGCGGTTTGGGGAGGAGGTCGTCGGCCTCACGTGAGGTCCTGTTGAATCGCCCTGAAGAGCTGCAGCAGGGCGTCTGCCCAGACCTCCCTCTGGTGCGGGGCGCTGACGTCGGCCAGCACCTGCAGGGCGTACACCATGGTCAGCACCGTCCGCTCGAAGTCCGGCGCGCTGAGGGGGGCGCGCCGCCGGGCCAGCGACGCCGTCAGCCGCCGCACCTCCGACAGCCTCTTGGGCAGGACGTCCTCACAGACCACCTCCAGCCTCCGCAGGCTCCTCAGCGAGGCCAGCTCCTCGTCCGGGATGAGGAGGGAGCGCCCGGCCCCGCCCGCGATCTGCAGGCCGCCCAGCAGCGCCTGGGCTCAGGAGAGGGTCCAACGGGTCAAGGGCAGGAGGGTCGAAGGTCAAGGGACATGTTTAAGGACTCAACTACAAGGTCACTGGAAATTTCCCGTTGTTAGCAAAACTAGTTCTACACACCCATATAATTCACCTAGTTAGGGTTAATTTAAGGGTTAGTTATTTTTGACTAGCATGTTTCATTTCTGCCGTTGGACTATGCTGCAATCAAATCTCTAAGGATTAAATCCAAATGTTCTGAGTGTGTTTTAACATCGTCCTGCATTTAGTTTTTTTCGGGGAAAAATTGGCAGCAAATAACTGAAGATTAGCTCAGATTTCCAGTTCTGGTCGTCACTGTAACTTCAAGCTAACACAACACCAATATAGCATTCCTGCTCGTTATGAAGAGGGTTTCATTCAGGGTCCTTCTTGACAGCTTTAACATTTGAAGACAAGACACCTCAAGGGTTTGATTGTGGACGTGTGCTAGCTACATTCAAGGAAAAAGATTTGGCCTTTAAAGCTTAAAAAAAATCGCGAAATAAACAGCAGCAAAGAAAATGCAATACTATGCAAACCATTGTTACAGCATTAGGGGATAGCACACTGGGGATTACTGACCTCAAAGAGCAGGTTCACCTCCGTCATAGAGCTCTGGAAGGTGGGGTTCACCAGCGAATGCGTTCTGCGCCTTATCCTGTAGGCGGACGGATACAGAGCTAAACGGAGGGAGAAAGAGGATTGAGATCAGAGCATGTTCCTCTAACCCTTTATCCTGTAGGCGGACGGAAAGAGCGCTAAATGGAGAAGAAAGGGGATCAGAGCATGTTCCTCCAGCCCGCTGAGCGTGACACCTCTCCCTGTGTGTTCAGGCTGAGGCGAGGCATGCATCAACACAGACGCTGCCTGCAATAATACCCAGTCGGATTTGAGACGGGTGTTTGAACGGGCAGTTTGGGTTCACCGTCTCTACCAGCGAGCTACAAAGGAAATGACTGGGAGGTCTAGGTCGTGGCGAGCCAAAAAATGTATTGATTTGTTTTATCGGGCGAATGAGAAGGGATTCAGAGTCATGCTGGTATCTGGTTATGGTTGAGGTTGTGAAGTTTACTGGTGTTATACTCATCTTGAGTTTGCTTGAAACGTACAATGATTGAAATATCCATCAGATGCATTTAAGATGACTTGGTGAGGTTGAACGACGCGGTAGACTGCAGGCAGACAGAGGCTGTCCAGACCCCTACCGTTGGTAAGGCAGGCGACTTTAAACTATCACTTCACTGCCAACAGAAAAATCTGTTCGCAAAAAAAAAGAGACAATGTGCTCGGTTCCAGCAGCGACTTTAAAATGAAATCTCTACGACTCCTGGGGTCTGTGGTGATATCTGGCCGGCCTCCAGAGTGATCCGTCTCCACGTTGGTCCACCGCCCAGGCATTACCTCTACTGCCAGCGTGTCATTTATTAAACTCTTTAAGACGACTTTAAAGGCCTGATGGGTGGGGAGGTTGGAAGGTATAGGCCGCAGTACATTAACTTCTACTGATCTTGTGAAGCTTGTTTTGAAGCCCTCCCACTCTCTCTCCACATCTCTGATGCGTTTCCTTTGTCAGTTGAATGTGTAGAATTCTTACAAAGCAATGAGATAGGAATTTAATTAGCGATGTTTGTGTCATTTTTTCATTAGAAAGATGATGAATGCACATGGCAAGGGCATGTGTTAATTAGTCCTCATCAACATCCCTATCATCCTCGCAGTTAAAAATGGTTGCTATAATAACTATAACCCCCACATAACTAATAATTATCTTTCCATGATGGGCTATCATTATTCCATTGCCCGCCTCTTTATTTAGCTCGATTTTGAACTACATCAACCAAATGCCATCCTACTCTTATGATCACTATATGGTTTTAATTCAATTTCAGATTGCTTCTCCAAACCCAGATGTCAGGTTGGAAGGCCTTGGCTTCATAAAGTCCTCTCCCCACTTCCTCCCTCATCCCCTCCTCAACCAATCGGTGTTCAGGATGCTATGTCATTACCGCGGCGGTGGGGGACGTGTAATCTCTTGCTAAGCGCTAGCGACGATCTCGGGGGAACAACTACCATCCATTCATTAGTGGCTCTAAATGGCTTCTCTGGGCCGGAGGGAGAAGAGGAGAATGGCTGCTCTGGTTACCCTCGGGAGGGGGGGGGGAAGAGAGAGTGAATGAGAGAGCGAGAGTGAGAGCAAGAGTAAGAGCGAGAGAGAGAGAGAGGAAGGCCTCGTCACAGCCTATAGTGGAGTAGCCTGCAGGCTACAGAGGCGTAAGCTGCAGGCTACCAGGACTTTGTTTATCTTTGCAATAATTTCAATAACTTATAATTGTTTCAAACTCAATAACGAGTTTACAGTTAGCTGATTGGACCTACTTGCATTAACCCTACATTTAGCACGACAAACCTTTGACCATGTCCCACTAGGCAGGGTTGGGGTAAGGTGAGGCTATGATACTTAGAATCTCTGCAACGGCAAACTGAGTGAGTGTTGAGTGAGTGTGTGTGGTCTGAGCCAAAGCTAAGTTAACAGACTGATGAAGATGAAGAAGCTCACAGGCCAAAACACAAACTGATGAGGGGGGAACTGAAGACGTCAATAAGCCGGTAGAACCAATGAACCGATCAACTCAGGTTGAGCAACTATAACGATCGGTAAAGCCTGGCAATAACAGTAGAGATTTGTGACTGGTTTCAATCGGCCACCATTTCCATCCAAATACCTTCAATTCCTTTCTTCCCACTTCCTGAATTCCAGAAGAGGGACTCTTTGTCAAGAAGAAATTCCAGAGAAGATAAATCAGTGACTGAATCCCATTAAAGTGGTTAAAGTTCTATATACTGCAGTATAGGAGCGTCTACAAAGTTTGTATCCCAATAGTATTGTACTTCTACAAAACAATGATACAGCCTTCACCAAGCCCGCTTACAATTATTATTTGATTTACTATCTACTATCTACTTATTTAGTTCATTGATTAGTTATTTGGCAAATGCTTCTAACCAAAGTTACTTACAGTGAATACAGAGCAGGGGTTAGACAGTGGATACAGAGATAGGTCATTAAGGAGCAGGTAGGGGTTAGACAGTACAGAGACAGGTCATTAAGGAGCAGGTAGGGGTTAGACAGTACAGAGACAGGTCATTAAGGAGCAGGTAGGGGTTAGACAGTACAGAGACAGGTCATTAAGGAGCAGGTAGGCGTTAGACAGTGAATACAGAGACAGGTCATTAAGGAGCAGGTAGGGGTTAGTTTCCTAAATTGGATCGGAGCGGGACGCCATTTAGATAAAGGGCGGTTGATTAAAGAAATTATGATTAATAAAAAAACATCCATGAAAAACTGACTACCATATAACAATTAGAATGAATTGTTGAACGGAGGCCTACCTGTCCTCTGGGAGGCTGTATGCTGGGCGGAGAGCAGGACGATGACCGCCACCAACCTCCACTCCATCCTGGACTTCAGTCTGTCGCTCGCTCACCGGCCATCTCACTCCTCTCTCTACTTCTTCTCCTCGCTAACTCTCTTTTTGTCTCTCTCCCTTGTCTCTCTCTCCCCCTGTCCCTACCTCTCTCCCTCTCCCTCTCGGTGACTCTCTTGCCCACAGTTCAATCTGATGCTTTAAGTGGCAGACAGACAGACTGTCACATCGCCAAAACACACTGAAGAGTCAAATGAGATGCAGCATATGAGACATTCTCTCCCTCTCCCTCTCGCCTTTCTGAAATCTGTCTCTTGTTATTCTCTCTCTCTTAGTCTTTCCTTCTCTTTTCCTCCCTCCCTCCCTGTGTCTCCTTCTCCCCTCCCGCCCTCCCTGTCTCCTTCTCCCTCTCTCCCTCCCTCTGTCTCTCCCTCCCTCCCTCTGTCTCCTTCTCCCCCTCCCTCCCTCCCTCTCTTTGTCTCCTTCTCTCCCCCCTCCCTCCCTCCCTATATCTCCTTCTCCTCCTCCCTCCCTCTCTCTCTCCCTCCTTCCCTCCCTCCCTCCCTCTGTATGCGTGTCTGAGGAACTCTGATCTGATCTCCCCGACGGGAATGTACAACCAAACAGGCCAAGGTGGAGGAGGATGGGGAGGGTTGAGGAAGGTGGAGGAGGGCGGTGCACAAGGAACAACAACATTCGGTAGCTGAGGGGTTGGATGATAAGAACATTCCTCCTCCACCGCAGCTCCATTCTTCATGCTCCCCTTAACCATCACCACCACCACCACCCTACAACCACACCGCCCAACACCACGTGTGTGTATGTTTGATTGTGTGTGTCTGCATTTGTGTATGCACGTGTCTGTATTTGTGTTGACACATTTGTGTATGCATGACTGTGAGCTGACCTGTGCTACAGCCAGGCTACGCATCTGTGTGTGTGTGTGTGTCTTTGCACACTATGCATCTGTGTGTGTGTGTGTGTTTTTCTTTGCACACTATGCATCCGTGTGTGTGTGTGTGTGTGTGTCTGTCTGTTTGTGCACTACAGCCAGGCTGATCTGAACCCTCATCTGGCAGACATCAGCTGGCGGGGCCTGCACTGCTGGCTGCTGTAATACGGACCGGAGCCCCGTCTCTCCCTCTCACTCCCTCTCTCTCTCTCTTTCCGTCTCCCTCGCTCTCTCTCTCTCTGTCTCTCTCTCTCGCTCTCTTTTTCCTGGCTGACAGCGTTGATTGAACAGCTTCCTGCCCGGCCTCAGCCCAGCTGTACTCAGATTGATGGCATCACGACGCCACAATCAAACACGTCCAAATGGATCAGGCGATTAGGGGAAGTACAGGCTTTCTAATGCGCTCCTGCAGCTCGTTACCAGCTCGTTAAGGTCTCTCGCTCCACACCCGGACCTACAAACACATCTCGCCATCGGGCGCTTTGCTCCGTCACGCTGAGCGGTGGCATGCTGCCAACCATCATCTCCATCAGGGGAAAGTGTTCCCTCTGTCTCCTTCTCTTTTTCTCTCTCCCTGGACTATGGTAACCAGTGATCTCTCATTGTGCAGGGGTCTCTCTCTCTCTTTCTCTCTCTAACTGACAGGGGAACAAACCAACGACATCTCCTCCGACTGGAGGTTCCCCAGCTCAATACTGAACTCCCGTAGGACATCTGGAGGATCTCCGTTTCCTGCTTGCTAAATCCTCTCCCTTCCACTCCCCCGCCCGTCCCTCTCTCCCCCGTGTCCCCCCTCCCTCCATCTCTCTCCTCCAGTGTGCGAAATATCCTTCAATATTCGGGGAGGGGTCCCCATCTCCCGATTGTTGCGCAATATCAATCTAAATTTTCTTATGCAGTAGGCCTATAGCATACTTAACGCCTATTATCGCACGGCCCCTATTATTGCACAATTTCTGGTTTATCATACGATTGCGACCAACCAGCAACAGATAAAAGAAAGGATAAAGGTTCTCATACAAGAAAGGTATTCAAGATACAAGTATGCCAAAAATGGGCTCTGTACACCTTACTTATCAATATAAAACACTAATGTATGTGTACATTTCAGCATGGAACACTCACCGGCGCAACAAAAAACCTTCAAAGTGGCCGTGTGCGATAATGGGGCTACATGAGTCGACCCCAGTATTATCATAGATAATTTTAACAACATTCATTATAGTTGTCTCTGGATGGGAGAGGATCCTCTCTCTCTGGGCCCACTGTGCTAGCTGCACCAGCATCGTCTTCATCTCTGAGTGCCACCTTTTTGGATGTGAACCCAAAATGTGTGAGTGAAACACTCTGGTTTAGCTTTCGCTTGCTAGCCATTTTCAGTGTGATTTCTCAATATTTACGTCTTTCGGGCCCTAGTTAGACGGTCTAAAACGCAGACGTCAAGGCGCAAAGTCAAAGTACTTTGTGGGCGGTTCTATGGCGCTGTTGCTATTATGACGGCGAGATAAATGAGCAAATCTAAAATAGGTTGGGCTGAAACCCGTAGCTGTGTTTTGGGCGTAACATGCAATAAACCAATGAGAGTGGCATCTCCCATCCCCTTTAAGAGCCAGCGCATTTTGACTTGACGAGTTGATATTTTGACAGCGTGTTTGCAGTCTCCGCTGAGACAGATGCATGACCACATCAAACTTCAAATGGCTCAGTTTATGGCCAAATAATAGGCCTAATTAACACATGGAATAGCGTTTTCTTCTCCAACTTCAGAAACACTGATTCGTCATGTAAATTGCGGCAAAGACAACTTAGAACATGATATGCGGACGCGGTCCTCGATGGCCGCAACTGTGGGTCTATTTAATGATATGCGGCAATACATTAACAAACATCGTTTGTTACCAGTATTGTATACATTATCGTTATCGACTTGTGTTCATAATATGCATGTGTCCCCCTGTTAATATACATCGCCATGGACGTGTTTAATTTGCGTGTTTAAACAGATGGGCGCGCATATACACGCGCACACCAAGCATCACCCGCATTCATTCTTTTAAACACTCACTCGCGGTAAAACATTGTTTTCTCACGATCAAATACTCATCAATCCTAAAAGTAATGGGCTTGTACACGATGTCTGGTTCAAGAACATATGTGTTTGCTGTACGGTGTTTGCAGATGCATTGATTTAAAAGTACTACAATTTACCGCTGTATCAGCTGTTCTTTCCCAAATCATTTAACCAATCATTTACCCTAAAACTAGATTTTGTTTTGGAAGCCTGGAATATACTTTGCTCGAATTTATTATTGTTATTGTTATTATTCTTCTTATTATTATTATTATTTTAACGCATGGCATAGCCTACTATACTTCATTCATGTTCATTCATACAGCCCTATGGAAAAAAATGTTTCCACAATCCACACATTTCTATGCAGTTTCACACGTATGAATAATCTTTGACATCATAATATTTAGGGTTAATAGTTTGCATTTTTGTGCTGTGTATAGCCTACGTGTGTAAGCGTAGGCTATGTTGTAGTTCCGACCTGCCATGGCACGTCAAAATAGCAACAACAACTGCGCTATCCGCTATAGATTTTTCGGTCAGTGGCGCAATTGCATTGGCGCATTTTTTAGATCAGTAAAATAGCACCAAGTATCATTTGCGCCGGAACACGCCCCTGCTTTTCGCCGACACGCCTCTACAGGCGCAAGTGTAGTGGTGCCTGGTTGCTGCGGGGGAAGATCAGCTTTGCGCCGGGTGCAAACTAGCAACGACACATGCGTCGGTGTAGAAAGTCAATTGCGCCGGGCGCAAGATAGGGCCCTTCTTCTGTTTGGCGCACATGGCTAATTTGCATACGTGCGCAGGACTGGCTGGCTTGGCAAAAAATAGAACATATTTGTGAATAAATGTTTAAAATTATGAATACTGGACATGGTGAGCTTAAACACATTTAAATTACCATTAGTGACAATAAAATATACTTTTTTTTTTTTTTGGACGAAATGTGAGACCCCCTTCAAATTTTGCTTTTGAGGCTTTCAGGGGGTCTCATGGGTTAATCGGGGGAGCCCCCCCCCCGTATTTCGCACACTGCTCTCTCTCTATCCCCTCACCCAACCATCTCATCTCCCTGTCCTTCCACCTTTCCGCCCTCCCTTAATCCCATCCATCCCTCTCTCTCCCCCCTCCATCCATCCCTCCATCTTGAGGCTGCATGCTTTCAATAACATTCCCCGTCTCCCACAGTCTGGTGCACACGCTGTGCTGGTGTACATGCTGTGCTGGTGCACGTGATACCATGCGTTCCCTGGCCGTCTCTGCGACAGCACCTGTTCAAACACTGAGGTGTGTGCTGAGGGTGTCTCTCTCTCTCTCTCTCTCTCTCTCTCTCTCTCTCTCTCTCTCTCTCTCTCTCTCTCTCTCTCTCTCTCTCTCTCTCTCTCTCTCTCTCTCTCTCTCTCTCTCTCTCTCTCTCTCTCTCTCTCTCTCTCTCAGCCCGTCACTCTCTCCTTCAACAGAACGTCCAGGTCTGAGGGGAGGGTTGTTGGTTGTTCCCTGTGGTGCTGAGGGCGGAAGAGGGGTGGTGGCGGGGGGCATCAGTGGGGTCACGACTTGATGTTTATGAGAAATAGTAAGACCAGACAAGTTGGCTGGCACTCTGCGTTAGCACGCTACATTAGCACACCACATTAGCGATCGCAAAGAAAACAATCAAACCAAACTGAAAAGCGATGCTGTTGTCAAAGCGTGACGGATGGCGTTCCCGAGGAAGATGGAAGAATCATATTTCTGTGGGTATTTTCTTGCTTGTTATGTCTGTTATGAAAACACATCACTCCCCTCGCTGAAATGTAGACAGAACTCATATCCTGGGTTTATAGTAGTCAGATATAAAGTGAAATGTAGACAGAACTCATATCCTGGGTTTATAGTAGTCAGATATAAAGTGAAATGTAGACAGAACTCATATCCTGTGGTTTATAGTCAGATATTAACTGAAATGTAGACAGAACTCATATCCTGTGTTTATAGGATATGAGTTCATGAGAACAGGATATGTTTAAAAAAAACGTTTTTAGAGATATTGTGAAATGATGTAACAGTCAAATTTAGTCTAATCTAATTGTATCTCCTCTGATACTAAATTTGACTGTTACATCCATTCACTTTTCACTGAAAAGTGAAACGTGAATGGATGTAACAGCCAAATTGAGTCTGATCTCATGTTGTATCAGCTCTGATCTAAATGAATAAGCAAATGTTACATACCCAACCCACACCAAAATGTAGTATAACTACATTGGTCCACAAAGTAGTTTTACAATAACTCTAAAGATGTTTTGTTTGACCTCTTCTTGTCTGCATAGAGTGGTGGAGGTGTGGTGGTGGTGGATGTGGAGGTGTGGTTGTGTGGTGGTGGTGGTGGTGTGGTGATGGAGGTGTGCTGGTGGTGGTTTGATGGTTGTGCTTTGTGATGACCAATAAACCTTCATGTACGGTCCAGCGCTCACCTGAGACCTCACGGCTGGAGACGCGCCAGGGGATAAATGAGAGGTGGAGGAGGTCACACAAACCAAAGACTGCAAACATAAAAGTCTGTTGATTCAGAAAGGCCTTGAAAATGCCATTGCATTTTCTCACCAATGGAGGGCAGTCTTATGACATACATTCTGTTGGACACACACACACACACACACACACACACACACACACACACACACACACAGCACAATTATGTGCAAACACACAAACCTCAATACATACACACATATTTGTAAATGCGCATATGTACAGACAAACACACACAGCAAATATGTATGATACATAGCAAATATGGAATATTCAGTCAAACTTGAAATACCTGAAATATATGCTAACTAAACACAGAAATAGGAAACTAATAGGAAACTGTACTTTCCATCCGAGGGCAATGCTTAGCCTGCTTTACTCTTGGCCTCATGTATAATAACGATAGTTTATGTATATTATCGCATATAGTGGACATCAAACAAATGTGTATGGGTCAACGCTGTGTCAATGATGTGGAAAGAAAAGTTATTGTTGTTAGTAATTATTGGCCTACTACCAGGAAAAAGGTAGCACACTAGCACCTCATTATTTTATACTAGAACCTTACCTTTTCACTCTATACACTCATCTCGATGATGTTTAGAAGTGATGCATTTTAAGTGTATTACAGTTTTTTTTATATTTTGCTATTATTACTTTGTTCAGTACTATGTTTCATCTTCTTTACTTTTGTTCTTTGGCATATAAATATAAGTCCATGCCAATTAATCCCTTTGAGAGAGCGAGAGCAAAGCGAGAGCGAGAGACAGAGACAGAGCAAGAGCTAGAGCGAGAGACTCTATTTCATCAACCCAGCGTGTTAGAGCGTGTTAGTGGACTGACCACAGGACAGAAGGAGCGACCCCGCTGGTCGATTTGCGGCTCATGAGAGAACGGCCCCACACAGCGCTGGCCTGTGGAGACGTCTGGGTGATGGGCAGTGGGGGTCTGGCTGCTGGGTCACAGTCAGCTGGGCGCTGGCCGACGGGGGTCTGGCTGTTGGGTCACATTCAGCTCACCCCACCTCCACCACTTCGTAGAGAGCTGCAGCTTCTAAAAGTGATGGAAAGTCTCTGATCTCTCCTTGCCAGACACAAGAACACTTCCCTCTGGTCCGCTGGCCAGAAGCAGGTCCGAGCTGTAAACAACCGGCCGCCTGGAGCTCTGGCTACAGGAAAAGTCAAATCACAGGAAAGGTCAAAGCATTGAAAGTCCGAAAAAGAAAACAAGTACGGATCGCTGAATTCTAGATGGAGCTGATGAGGCTGGGATTATGGTTAGGATTAGGGGTTAGGGTTACGGTTAGGGGTTAGTGGTGAGGGGTTAGGGGTTAGGATTAGGGGTTAGGGTTAGGACATGCTGAGGTTAAGGTTAGCTGCTGAATATTCATCTGAAGTGGAAGACAAGCGCAGTCCACAGAATGGGAGTGGGTAGACGTTAATGTTTGAGTTATGAGGAAAATACAACAGATTGTCTAAGGGGTTTCTGTTAGAGAGCATTAGAAAATATGTTTTTCCAACTAGTTTGAGGGGAAGACATATTCTGGTTCCCTGCCGACAGATAATAACCCACTGTCATAAAACAGTCCGGGGGATGCTTCTGCTCTCTATAAATATGTACTGTCAAACCCCGGAATAGCTCCCAGCCGCCACAGACACATGGGGAGCGTCGCTGAGCCTCCACGGCCAATCGGGGAGCAGGATGCTCAATCATTACCTTGGCCAACAATCGCATGATGAACACTAAGAGGCATCGCTGCCAACCTCAAAATAAACAAACCCAAAACATGACTTTAAGTTAATTAACATTTACATCAGCAGACCAACACCTGACCATATGAAGAGCTCAATGCATAAAGCTCTCATGCATTTACTGCAGATCTGCTGTCAACACTTCAAGTTCCAATTAAAAGCTTAACTGAGTTGACGGAGAGGAACTTAGGGGGGGGGAGTTGTGACGGGAACCCGAAGCCAGTGACAGAGGTAGGTATGACGGCACTTGCTTTCTCCCTGGTCGTGTTTGCTAAGGTTGTTTCAGACGAGGTCGGTCACTGAGGCTTGATGGAGGCAACGTTATGAAGAAATGCAAAGTATTTATGGTTCTACAAGTAAAGAGTGTCCGGAGGAAACTGAAACATGGCATCCTTCCAGCTCTCTCAGCCCACGTTCCAAGCCCTTCAAACGGCCTCACAGCCGGTCACTTATCCTCTCCGGAACTCAGAGGTAAAACCCCCCGAATAAGACCGAACCAAAACCAACATCCCACCTCAAACACCTCAGACCGGACGGCAGGTCTGTCTCTCCAGGAAAACCCTGAACCAGGAAAGGTGAAGGACCGTCTGCTCCTCACTGCAGGGCCAGTTTCAGTACACTGAAGGACACTCTGGTTGTTTGAATCCTTGTCTTTGCGTTGTGCAGTCTTCTGAGCTGGTGTTTTCAATGTTATTTTATGAAACTGATGATCTTTTAAAGAAAAAATCTATATTTGAGTGACCGGGAGAGGACGTTTATTATGCAAATTATTTGGAATGGATTCAGCAAATGTGTTTTTGTGTCACCCTTGAGGATTATGTTTCTGGGGGCCAGAGCCCTTAATGTTTTAACGTTTACGTCCTTAAGGCCTCTGTCATATTAAAGAGACCCCAGGTCTTGGGGTCCTGGACCCTGAGGTCACACAATAATGACATCATTTTGTGTAGAGCTGGGGCCTCCAAATGGATAATTTAACCAGACATGAACGCCCTGATTCATAGAACAGACACCAGACTGATTGGGATGGTCGAATTCTTTAGATCTACGACCCATGAGGATCCTTTTAGTCTTTGAAAATCGGAAGCAAAGAAAACATAGAATGCAGGTCACCCACAAAAACAAGTCGGGCCTCTGTCCCAAAGAATAATAAATCCCTTCAAAGATCCTCTTCAGTTCAGAAGATACACAACGCAAAGACGATGAATCAAGCAACATGGAGGCTGTGTGGCTAGCAGTGCTATCAGCGTACACATGCATCAACATGGCAATGAGGGAAACCATTAACTAACAAACTAAACATCATACACATTCACTAAATGAAGATTAGGAAAATGAAACACACATTTCTCACTAGAAATGTGACCAAAATGTACTTGAATACCAAAAACATCTTTAAATACTAAAAACATCATCTTCAAATATTGCATTTTGTGTTAACGACACCAATTGTTATGTTCAGGAGATGACAATGGACCGAACTTGGAGGAGACGTAGGGGAGACAGCGGGGAGAGAGGGAGACAATGAGGGTCTCTCTCACCCTGCTCAGCCTGGAGGGGAGAGACGGGGGAGACGGGGGGAGAGAGGGAGACAATGAAGATCTCCCTAGGGGGAACTCTGGGGAGAGGCTCTGATTGGCTCAGTTGAGAGTGTATCGACCCAAACAGGTGTGGGTGTTTGTAGCTGTCTTTGTGTCTCTTTAATGTGTTTTTGTCATGGTGAGTGTCCTTGTGTGTGTGTGTGTGTGTGTGTCTGCTCGTGTCCGTCTTTGTGTCCGTTTGTCTCGAGGTATGCGTGTCGTGAGTGCGTGTGTGCATATGTGTTTGTCTATGTCCATGTGTTTATGTGTGTGTGTGTGTGTGTGTGTGTGTGTGTGTGTCCATCTGTGTCTGTCAGTGCTCACCCCGCGGGGGTGAGGGGACTGATGGACCCTCGGGGGGGGGGGGGGGGGGGGGGGTCCGTCTCCGACAGTGTCTCCAACAGAGTCTCCGACAGCGTCCATCTACAGCAGGACATTTCTACCAGACAATATATTCTGCTCCAACATGACAACAAAAGAGCAGCAAAGGGGGGAGAACACAATTTCATTTTTTTCATTTTTTAATAAAGCCGCTATCCAAAAAAGGCAGCTTTATTTCCAGAGTGCCATCCCCAGAGAGCAGTGTGTGTGTGTGTGTGTGTGTGTGTGTGTGTGTGTGTGTGTGTGTGTGTGTGTGTGTGTGTGTGTGTGTGTGTGTGTGTGTGGGGTATGTGCTCTCTGCCAATAATGTGGAAATTGGGGACATCCAGTGTTTACCATCTGTGAACGGTTATATAATGCGGTTCTCTGATAGCGTGTTTTAACCAAAAATAAACACGTTGAGATTGACAGAATATCAGTAGCAGAGACAAACACAGCGAGACTCCAGATGAAGTGCTGCTCGGTTACCAGACACACCAAAGAGGTCAATCCGCCTCACTCCATCTAATCACTTGAAAAACAGACCAAGGCTTAACAGACAACATCAGGACAGAGTTAGAAAGGAAACCAGGAGAAGAACCTGGAAAGAACGTCATCATCATAAAAATGTCCTCAGTGTACAGCTGGTGGATCTTTAAACTGATATGGAGACAGGGAGGGGAGAGAAAGAGGGAGAAGGAGGAGATTTAATAGAGAGGCTCCATTGTCGTCTTTATGGGTGGTGTATCTTGTTGATGAAGAGGCGAGACCATCGGAAGGAAATCGTTCCGTTGTTAAAATTCGTACCCCTCTCCTCCCCCCCCCCTTGTTCCCACAAAGCCGGGTTCTTTTGCTGAGCAAAGTGCTTCTCAAAGCCTCAGATCTGCTTCCCCCGACACCAAATCCTCTCCCCGCCGCTTGCTTCGAAACTACACAGGTTGTTAAATCCTCAGGTTTTGCATCACAAAGCTCTGGGACATGTCCACAGTTCCCCCAAAAGACAACACTTGCCGTTCTCCCCCCAGAGTGACTCGATCTGTGTGTAGGAACCAGGAAGAAGAGGCTTTTATCCAGATGCTGACCGTGAAATGAGGTGCCGGGGGTTAGGGAGCAGGTTTAGGGGTTCATGGTTCAAGGGGCCTCCAGGTGGCTTTTGTCGAAAGTCACTGACAACGGATTCAGGTACAAGCCCTGAGGAGCAGGTAGGGTTGAGGGTTAAGGAATCAAACCAGGCACACATCAGTTCAGAATCAAACACCCTGGCCATGGCAATTTCTTGCCATGCAATATAATCAATAGAGGCAGACCCTGTGCAATAATTTATTTATTGGTCTCAACCAAGACTCAAACCGGTTCCTACCATGCTTAGCGCTAGGTGGTGAAGGAGAGAGGTAGCGTAGCGCTAGGTGGTGAAGGAGAGAGGTAGCGTAGCGCTAGGTGGTGAAGGAGAGAGGTAGCGTAGCGCTAGGTGGTGAAGGAGAGAGGTAGCGTAGCGCTAGGTGGTGAAGGAGAGAGGTAGCGTAGCGCTAGGTGGTGAAGGAGAGAGGTAGCGTAGCGCTAGGTGGTGAAGGAGAGAGGTAGCATAGCGCTAGGTGGTGAAGGAGAGAGGTAGCGTAGCGCTAGGTGGTGAAGGAGAGAGGTAGCGTAGCGCTAGGTGGTGAAGGAGAGAGTTAGCGTAGCGCTAGGTGGTGAAGGAGAGAGGTAACGTTGCTCTAGGTGGTGACCCTCTGACCCACCGCCCCTCTGACCCACCACCTCTCTGACCCAAGAGTTGGTTTTTCCACAAGTTGAGAAGAGTGTTTCTGCTCTTGAGGCTTCTGCTGAGGATGGGGAGGGGGTCAGGGAAAGAGAGCTTCAGGTCTGGATCAATCGCTTCTTCGCATAGGTTGGTTTGCTCCAGATTTCTGGACCAAGAAAAGCCTCTCCTCACTGAAACCTGTAGGGATCCTCAGGCAACAACAATCTTGCATGAGGAGGAGAATCTTGTCTCTCTGCTTTTTATAGATATTTATTATTTGTTTGGTTGCTGCTAGGTCGAGGAGCCAGAACTAAATAATTGGACCGCCTATACTTGTATACGACATGTAACAACATAAGTTATCATGAATCTTTAATGATTCAGATGTTGAATGATTCGACGTCTGGATTATTTACGATCCAATGTGTTAATTTATCATCAACTAAATACAATGCACAACACACCATGGACGAAGCAAAACCAACTATTGCAAACAAAGTTGGGCACGTTTTGATGGAACCAACATGCAAAAAAATATAGAAACACTCACCTTGGTGTTCAGACAAATATCTGGTCCGCATTAGTGATGGCTCGTTCGCAAACGAATCAGTTCGAACGAACGACTCTTTAACATGAACAAACCGACCTGATTCCCCATTTCAGTCTCGTCTCGTTCGTATCGTTCGTTCGCCGAGACTCGACTCCCAGCTCCACCCACTAGTCACTGACTCACGAGTCGTCGTTCGTTCACTGACTGTGGTTAGCGGTGAAGACTCGAGGACTGAGAAGTCACGAGAGCCAGCCGGGCAACAACATCCCGATTCCGAACATGAAGCGCTCCTCAGCTAAAAGGAACTTAGTTAATGTTGTGTTGATTGATGACCGTTTGCACCATTGCACGATTGTGATTTGTTTGAGAATGAGAACGAGGGAGGAGCTGAGTCTGACCGACTGGGCTGAGAACTGTGCATTCGCGATTCGTTTGAACGAGAACGAGGGAGGTGCCGAGTCTGACCGACTCAGTGACTGAGAATCATGATTCACCTCTATCGGAAATGCGAATGAACGAACGAACGAACGAACGAACGACTCTTCTTGGTGAACTGACCGACGCAAACTGATTCATTCAAACGAATCACAAATCACGAATCCACCACTAGTCCGCATTGTTGTGCTTTCACCCAAGCGCATCTCAAGGGCCTGAAACTGAAGTAAACCAAAATAGCTGCTTCAAAATAAGTTTGCCTCCGTGTGAGTACTACACCAAGAGAACCACCGCTCTCCGTTTAAAGTCAGAGCGCAGGCTTATTTTTACGCCTCAACAGTCCTCAGGTGTCTTGGTTTTCCTCTCTTCTCACAACAATGTCAGTGCGGCCATCAAGAGGAACAAGCTCGGGGAGGATAGAACGGGGCCTGTAAACCTCACATTATTTGTGCTTTCGTTCCTTCCCGCGGGTTTGACAGCATAATTGCTCAAGTTGCCGGCGTCTGCACAATTAAACCCTCGTGGATGGTGACAGCCAGCGGGAGGTGGTGGAGGTGTTGGAGCAGGTGGGTGGAAACCGTTTCAACACGGGCTCCCTCAGAGACCGGGGGGGGGGGCGGGGCGGTGGTGACTACCTCTGTTTGGACAGTAACTGACAGGACCTCAGCAGCAGCTCTGCTGGGGGGGGCTGAAGAGTTAAGCTCCATGGTTGAACTCTCTGGGAGGGTGGGATCTCAACCGATTAATCTTGGGTTTGACCTCACAACGTTCATCTCCGTCTTACCGTAACGGGGCCTCCAGTCGGGGTCAGGTGGGACCTTTCGTCTAGTGTTGATGATCCATTGATGGACTTGAGAGCGGGTCAGAGTGACTTATGATGACAGGACTATATTTAGATGTCAGACTGTCATATGCACCCTACATGCACACGCACACGCAATCATGCACATGCAATCACTCACACACACACACACACACACACACACACACACACACACACACACACACACACACACACAATCACACACACACACAGTGCTGCCTTGGAGCATCGCTATTCTTTGTGAATTCTTATTTTTATATTTGATACACCAGTCAGAGCAAAGCAGAGTTTTCTCACGCATACTGTCTCGACAGTATGATGCAATGTTGTAACGGAGTAGTGGAGAATATATATATATATATATATATATATATATATAAATAAATATACATATTATATACATATACTGTATATATATACTCTGGCGGCTTTAAGCTCAGTGTTCAGTCGGTTTTTCAGTGTCTGGATTCCTTATTATGAAGGGAATGTTTCACCACAGATCCTCTCCTACCACATAATTAGCCCACAAAACGACAAGTGGCGATGCTCTCTCCTTCGGCAGCGCTCATGAAGTGTCGACGAAAAGCATTTTTTTTTTGCAATTAGTCTGTTTGTTTATGCGACAGCTCTATTTGAGACACAAGACCGGTTTAATTAGGAGAGGAAGGGCCTGGGGGGGTTCTGTTCAGGATGAACAGGAACGCGCTTTAGTTTACACTAAAGAGTCCGGGACTTGTTATACTGGGTTCTATCAGCGAGAACCCTTGTCTGTCCTTCACCCAGCCCTGAGAACGTACTCCAGTCCCGAGTACCTCCACCAGCCCAGAGAACCTCCATCTGTCCATAATGGATGACAATCATGTTCCACCACCAGCCAATCAGTGGCTAGTCAGTTGCCACATAGGACTTCAATTAGTCTTACACTATATGAAGTTTTGATGTAATTATGCTGTGAATATGGTTGCTTCGTAATAACCCAGGTTTTTCGTGAAACTTGTCGTAATGTTAGGGCACGCTCATCACTGAAACATGGCCTCCTTTGAGCCTTAGGATTCTTCGAACACAAGCATTGTTTCAGTACTACATGACTTATGTTGAGAGCAGATTAGTTCAATGTTTTGTGGTGACCTGTCTTCCAAAGTGAATATTCAACGTTTGCAAGGTTATGGACGGTGGATATGGATGGTTATGGCCTCATAATAATGTCAAGAGCAGAAAATCTAAAAATCTTTTGAGATAAGTTGACATCCCCATTTTCCCCAAGAAAACATGAATGTTTCCTGGCCAAATCGATGAGGCCAGGATGTGTGCTGAAATCAAAAACAGGAACATCCTTCTGAATAACAAATTGGCCGCAGGCAAAAATGTGTAATGACTTTTTAGGAGGGAGGGAAATCAAATGAATTAAACAGCGGTCCCGTCTCCCCACCGGGAATCCAGAGAGATTCAGACAGCAGGAGATAATGGAGCTGCTTTCAGAGGATATTAACCTTGGTTATCATTTCCTTCTCCGGGATCGGTGTGATTTTGACCTGAAATACAACTGGGGACACAACAGCGCTCCTCGATTTAACAAACCCACTCTCAGGGTTTGCCGTTTTCTGCTGACTTGCTTTTGTTGACGTGTTCTTCTTCTCCCTGGCTTCCCCTCTATCTGGTCGACGTGCGCGTGGCACGGGTCGCTGACAGCGACCGGCGAGGACCTGCTGCCTGAAACGGAGGAGCAAGGCGGAAAGAATACTGAAACCCAGGGGCTCACGTCCGCCCACTCCACTTCAAATTAAGTAGCAAAGCAGAAGTAAACATGCTTCCGAACACCGTCGTCAGCAGCTCGCCGTGAGGCAAGGGAAACTTTGCGCGGTGATGGCTGAGTTTGTCGTGCGGTTTGTTGGCGGATTGAGAGTCGATACTAGCAGGGATGTATGTAAGATAAACACATTGGGTAATCAGGCATCACGTCCCTAACCCCAGGGCGGAAAGCCTTTATCTGTAAATTAGAAGCAGTCCGGGCCCCCAAAGAATGAGCTCATCTTTTGTGAGAGAAAGCGATGAGGTGACACAGGTGACTGCGTCTGGCATTGACAATTGAAGATGTTCTTGTTTGGACTCAGACACGGCGTTGATTATCTTGGCAGTGTACCCAAGCCCAAGGTCAAATACATCGACTTGATAATCACTTTCTGTCTTTCAGCACCAGAACTGTGTTGTGTAAGTCCTTTGAGAGCAGGTGAGGTAAGGGACATTAGTTCCTTTAAGAGCAGGTGGGGTTAGGGACACTAAAACAAATCTTTATTGTGTTTGTCCTTGAAGAGCAGGTGGGGTTGGGTCCTCTGGCTTGAGGAGGCCTTCTGTTTAACTCTGTTACTGAGGTTTGAACCCAGAACCTTTCAGGTGGAAGTCGAAAGTCCGAACCAAGAGACTATCCGTTCCCCCTGCATGACAGCAGCTGTTGAGTTTAACGATTTGCAATCACATAAAAGTGAATCGCCTCAATTCCGAAAGTTTTTGGTTCCACAGATCATAAAGCCATGGACAGTTCTCTGGAGGTCAGATCAGAGACAACACAACAAGTCTTCAGCCACAGATGGTCTTCCTGCTTCTGGGTTCCATCCCCTACATGTTGAGCTCCCAGCAGATGGCAGCCGGACCTCAAACCTGGCATGGAGGTATTTGGAGGGCGAACAACCGGTAGGAACAAGGGGGTAAACATGTCCTAATCCATTCTGGTGGAACAGACTTCAACAGAGGTACCGATACTAAAATGGAAATGAGAACAGAGGAACGAGGAGAGAGTATTCATGACAGCTGGAGGCTGAGGTTAAATGAAAGGGATTTGTGCTTTCAAGTACCTTTAAAGAGAGGTCAAATGTCTGAACGGTGCAGGGGTTATGATGAGCCGAAACAGCAACCGAAGGCAAATCACATCCAATGAGCCAAAGTGCGGCGTCAGCAGATGTGGATACAGGAAGCTCACAGGCGTGAAGCTGTGTGTCCTGAATCAGCTTTTTGTCCCCATTTTTTATTTAATACTCATAGCATGAGAAACGCTGCTCTCTTAAAAACGGAGTCATCTGAGGGAAGAACAGGCGTGTTGTGGATCAAAGAAAAAGGCTCCCGGGCCGACCAGAACCCGGTCTCACTGGTCTGCAGGGTCGTTACCGGGGCGACCAGAACCCGGTCTCACTGGTCTGGGGGGGGCGTTACCCGGGCCGGGGCTACTGGAGGAGGCTATAGTAATTGGACGCTTTTCTTTGTTTCAGAGGTTCGTTTGTGGTAGGTTGGTAAATATCTATTTTTTAAATGGGATCGTTATGTCTACAAAGTCCCTCTATAACTCATTCAGTCTGGTGTAGAATATTGAGGGGGAAAAAAAAAGCTGTGTCCTTGAAGCATGCAGCTCTGGTTTTGAATCACCATTTACAGTTGATTGCTCATAGCGGGTAGCGAGCCATTGTTGCTTTATTTTCTTATTTGCCATTGCCTGTTTCCGAGCTCAGAATACTACATTTTGAGTCACACTAGTGATCTATAGTGACAGAAATTGTTTCAGTTTGGTAATGACACACTCCATGTTTCCATTTTATGTCAAAACAAACATATGGTCCTTGAGCGTCAGCCTCGCTAGCAGATGGGATTATTTGTTGACCAGACTTTATTTGCACAGCCGTAGTCTGGCCCTTAATGTCATTTCATATCTCCATCCGTCATTCACAACAAAACAAACATTTGTATTGTTGTTTTTCTGTTGCATTTCTTAACTGATAACCTCTTTTGGGGCCCCATTATTCGACAGATTCTTACACAATAGCGGAGGAATAACTCTTGGTGCCAGTGAATCAGCATTAGCATTCAGAAAGTGACCACTATAGGGCAGAGGAAGGGAGCAGGTTAATGGAGTGCACATGTTGTGACCCTCAAAGCCCACAGGAAGCGCTTTCACACACAGCTGAAGAACAAGAGAAGGTGTCATGCTATTTGCATAACGGTTCTTCAGCACAAAGACTATAGTCAAATGCTTCTTCACATTTAGTATAATTTCTACATATATGCCTTGTGAACAAGCCATTTAGGTCCTTGTGTGTAATAACCTAGCCTGGCTCCGCCCGCCCACCTACTTCCGCCCAAATTTCATTTTCCCTTCAGTAGTCAGTCTGGGGCTGGGGCTTGTTAGTGGGATTTTGCCCGAACAAATTTCTGTGTGACCAATCAACAGGAAGTGGCTGAAAACGATGACGTCGAAGTAGCGACGTATTGTCAATGACAAGACCCAGCCTCGACAGTTGACTGCAAACATTATTTCTGTCCTTACTATCGAATATTAATGTAGAATTTGTAATTGTTCCTTGAACTCTAAAATTAGTTGAACAAAACCTGCAGCTATCGTTGACAGACATCTTCACGCTTCATCTTGTTTTGTTTGTGTACACAGCCTGCGCATGCGCGCAATGTAGTTTCCGGCCGGTCCCGGCACATGACATACGTCACGACCAAACGCTATTGCGATTGGTTATGGCAGATCCAGAGTGGCACTGGGCAGATCCAATAGTTTTAAACTTCAACAGACACCCGCCTCCAAGTGAGTGAACGTTTGCCAATTACAGCAGTTCCAGACCTTCTGTACAAATGAAATGAAGTACGATGGTCTGGTAGCACCAGGCTAGTAATAACCTGCATTGAGCAGCCAATACAAAACATGCTCCACTGATTCCCTCAAAATAAAACAGAATCCATCCACAAGAGCGAACCAAAAGAGCAAAAACTGAATGCAAATAGAGAGCGTTAATCAGTGTCATTGGGGCCCTAGCGCCAGGGCCTTATCCCTGGACTAGTGTCCCCCTGACCAGGGCCTTATCCCTGGACTAGTGTTCCCCTGACCAGGGCCTTATCCCTGGACTAGTGTTCCCCTGACCAGGGCCTTTTTCCTGGACTAGTGTCCCCCTGACCAGGGCCTTATCCCTGGACTAGTGTCCCCCTGACCAGGGCCTTTTTCCTGGACTAGTGTTCCCCTGACCAGGGCCTTATCCCTGGACTAGTGTTCCCCTGACCAGGGCCTTTTTCCTGGACTAGTGTCCCCCTGACCCAGCACCCAGACTAGTGTCCCCCTGAGAGACCTCAGAGCCTGTCGCCGAATAAATCAAAAGAAGCCTGACTTCATTGGGGGAACCTAGCCTTCCACCAGGTGGACGTCTGATCTCCTCCCCTGAGGATCAGCAGCATGAGACCGGCTGGAGACCGGCCTCACAGAGTCCTGCACGCCGTCCTCACAGAGTCCTGTAAATGAGTTCTTGTCCTTTGAAATTCCCTTAAACTAATTCAATCAGTGGAACCACAAAGCTAGTCTGTAAAAGGACATTTAAACACTAACAACATGTCAATCATTTAGTTATCACAGCCCAAAGCGATGCCTTGAATCAGCTTGCTTTGTCTGACAAGCAGCCGAGAACAACTGAAAGTTTCACTTTTATAATAACCAGAAACTAAGTAAGCAAGAGTTTTTGATGTATTTACTTGATGAACGACCTTCTGTCAGTCAACGGAATAGTTTCACTGCTAATTGAGAGCTTCCCAGAGAGATCAGCAAATAGATGCAGAGACAAAGAGAGAACATTGAACAGATAAAGTGATTTCAACGATGCGGCGAGGTGAAGAGGCATGCAAGAAGCAGCAGCTCACAGTTCTGTGTCTTGTTAGTTCCTTTTGAACAAAATAAAAAGTGTTAAGGATTTGGCCCATTTGGTGGTGGATTGCAACCAACAATAAGAGCGTCTTGCTTTATTAACGAGTAGCTGAGGTCCTGGCCTTGGATGTCAATGAATTCCTGAAAGTGGGGCTGAGGAACACAATAGTTCCCTAACGAATCGACCGTGATTCATCACATCATGTGTGTGTGTGTGTGTGCGTGTGCGTGTGCGTGTGCGTGTATGTGTGTGCGTGTGTGTGTGTGCGTGTGTGTGTGTGCGGTTATCGGTTCCTTTTTAATGAGCAAACCAGCAGACTGCTAGGCCCGGCCAGACGGATTATTAAGATTTCCAAAGTTATAACTGTCACAACGTTGCTCGTCTTTAACAACAATTTGCTCAGTTTCTTGACTTCTTCTTTTCTTTAAATAACGCTCTTCTTTAATCAAGTTGACAGTCTTGTATCTTTGAAGAGAATTGTTGGCGTGTATAACTATCTCTAGCTATGGATATTATCTATAGCCATCTATCTAGATAGATAGATATCTATCTAGATGGGCCTCTGTATAGATAGATAAATGTATATATATATATAGACCCATTGACATGTATTTAGAGATCTCTATATCTATAGAGATCTATGCATCTATATATATTTATCTAGATATCTATCGATATCTATCAAACTATCTAGATATCTATGTAAGTATGTATCTATTGATATATCTATAGATATCAATCTACCTATAGATATCTATGTATGTATGTATGTATCTATAATTATCTATAGATATATATATTTATATATATATGTACAGTATATATAGATATCTATGTATCTATTTCTATGGATACCTATCTATAGATCTATATCTCTATAGATATCTATGTTTCTATATCTATGTCTCTATAGATATCTATGTGTTCTTGTCATATATAATCACCAGGAATGCTGAACCGTAGGGTCTGTGGAGTATAGCTGCAGAAGGGATGATGTTCCACTCTCAGGTCCATTGGGAGGCGAGTGGAGGTTTGCTGAACGTCAAGCTGTTCACTCCGTGTACAGTGGAGATGAACGACTCTAACAGCCCACAAATCATACCTGTTCTCTCTCTAAAACTCCTGCCGCAGACAGAAAAACAGAGCCTCATGAAGAAAATCAATTACAGAGTAGGAAAGAGAGCGGGATTTAACAGACACTGAGGCAACAGCGGTGAGGTCTGAATCATCTCCCGATCAGTCATAAAAGACGGATGTAAATACGCAGCTTGTTACATCAGGACACTTATTACTTGCAAGACTAACTTCTTATATAGATATATAGTTTCATTCATCATGTCATCCCAGAGGCGTTTTTATGATGTCAACATTCTCAAGCCCCTTAAAAACAAGACAGTTATCATCGTCACCTCAAGAGGCTTATTACAATAATAATTATAATAAATTAGATTCATCCATCAGTAAAGTCTGGTAGCCTTTATCCAAAGCGTCTCAAAGTCCATTCCAGGAGGAGGTAAGGGTCAGGGTATCTGGCTCAAGGAAGCCTACTGGTAGATGGCTCCCACCAGGGTTCGAACATGGAACCTTTTGGGTGAGAGTCAAACCCTCTAAGCTTTACACTGTCCTCTCCCCTTTAGGCAACGACTGCCTCCATTTCAGAAGCATAGGGGCGTGGGGATGTTACTAGTATTAATGGTGATTGGTCATGGCTTATTGATAAATCGTGAAATGATTTGTCCTTATGGGGTGAGTGACTGTGGTTTCAAACTGCCAGTTTTTCTCATGCAAGACGCGGCCAAAACTGAGTGTTGACTAGCAAACGGTATATCTAGGATTCTACATTACTACGACTCTCTCCAGTTGGCAGAGTATCGCCCAAAGAATCCCCCAGGCTTCATTCCAATGAACAAGCGTATATAACCGTTTCAAATGGCTTCCGTTGATGGAAACAGGCACAGGCTTTCTTCACGCCAAGAAAAGCTGAATCCATGAGAACTCGTTGAGATTTAGAATGTGAATTCAAAATTTTTTTTGTTGTATTTCTTGCCTCCCTCTCTGGGCTCTCTGGACGGCTGGAGTCTACACTGAGGCTTCGGCTCTCTGGACGGCTGGAGCCTACACTCCAGCTCTCCTGAGCCTACACTGAGGCTGCAGCTCTCTGGAGCCTACACTGAGGCTGCAGCTCTCTGGAGCCTACACTGAGGCTGCAGCTCTCTGGAGCCTACACTGAGGCTGCAGCTCTCCTGAGCCTACACTGAGGCTGCAGCTCTCTGGAGCCTACACTGAGGCTGCAGCTCTCTGGAGCCTACATTGAGGCTGCAGCTCTCTGGAGCCTACACTGAGGCTGCAGCTCTCTGGAGCCTACACTGAGGCTGCAGCTCTCTGGAGCCTACACTGAGGCTGCAGCTCTCCTGAGCCTACACTGAGGCTGCAGCTCTCCTGAGCCTACACTGAGGCTGCAGCTCTCTGGAGCCTACACTGAGGCTGCAGCTCTCTGGAGGCTACACAGAGGTTGCAGCTCTCTGGAGCCTACACTGAGGCTGCAGCTCTCTGGAGGCTACACAGAGGTTGCAGCTCTCTGGACGGCTGATAGAGGCTACACTGAGGCCGTGCTGACAGCCAGGCCCACTTCGAACTAGGCCTCAAAGTGTTGACACCAAATTCACGATGAACCGTGTTGAAGTTATTTTCCTGCCAGCTGCGAGAGGCGTCTGCTCAAAAGAGTTTTGAACACCGAAAAGTTATGTAAAATTACCCCTTTCAATCTTACCATTAAATGGTCCAACTTGTGGTGATGAACCCACAAAGGGGAGGTTGGCGGTTGTTGTGGTGTCGGTTCAGCTCCGTGGCTCAGCCTGCCAGCGGTCGGCTGCTGAGACACAGACTCGAGGGAAACGTTTTCTCTTCTGGGACTCACTGAGACGTCGCTTCCAGGAGCAGCGGGGTCTTTCAGAGGAAATTACCCAGAGATCACTGGGGCAGCACGGCGCCACGGCCAGAGGCCGGCTGAGCGGTGGACAGAGGCTGCTCGCGCCGGTCGTCAGAGCGGTAGAATGAATCCGCTTTCATTTCCAATTAAAATGTTCCAAACCGCATTAACTCCGGCAGCTGCATTGATTCCTGCTGAGCGTGTCCTCGTGTGGACGAGGGGGGGGCCACGGCGCAGTGACACGGCTCCCGGCCCACGCCATCACCCTCCCCGACATGGCTGCCGGCCCACGCCCCCCCCCCCCCCCCCGAGGCGGACGGAGACACAAGGACCCCCTGCCGAGGGGAGAGGTCACTGTGCTCAACCAGCAAACTTCAGGAAGAACTTTTTGGTCTCATCTGTCCGTCAGTCTTACTAACTTCATCTCAGTCAGTCAGTCAGTCAGTCAGTCAGCCTGCCTGTCAGCCTGTGTCAGTTTCTGGTCTTATCTGTCCGTCTGTCTTACTACCTGCATCTCAGCCCGTCTGTCTGTGTCTGTCAGCCGGTCCGTCCGTCTGTCAGCCTGTCCGTCAGTCTGCCAAGCAGAGACGCTGTAACTGAAGGGAGTCGGCCTTGCAGGTGGGAGGTGGAGATCTCTCCTCCTCCCCCCCCCCCCCCCCCCCCCAAACCTTCCGCCCTCCTTTTATCGACGTTCTCTAACCCTGGTTTCTTGGCTGTAATCTCAGAGCCTGGTTCCTTTATTACCGCGGCTCCGCCTCCGCAGAGTCCGGGGAGCCGAACCCCGTCTGACGGGGGCTTAATTAAACGTTGGCAGGGAAAGTAGAAAGTGCCGCTGGGACAGCTGTTGATTTAAAAGCAATAGGCTGTCAAGGTCTGCAGGAGCCGGGTTAATCATCACTTATGGGAAAAACCTTTAAAAGCACGCCGAGGCCAGGAATGGTTAGAGAGGACGCTAGGTACAGAAGAGACCAGAGGTAAGGAGGGCCATCTCTATGAGGGGAGGGACCATGTGTTGTCTGGTGTCACCTGGTCCGGCCTTCAGTTCAGTTCAGAACAGAGGCTGAACTCTGTCGCTCGCTGTCCTCCGACTGGACGAACCTGCAGCCCAGGAACACAGAGGATTAGCCCCTCTCTGTAGGAGCCAATCACAGCAAAGAGGTGTCAGCCAATCACAGGAGAGCAGCGAAACAAGTCGAGATTTGAGTCCACAATACGAGAGCATGGAGATATTACAGATACTTGTGAGCAGCCATGTGAAACATAATATAATATATACAATAGTAATTATTACCTATATAGGAAAATCAAAACTCAAACAAGCAACTTTTCAAAGAATTAATAAAACATGCAAAAAGCCCATTGATTGTGTACATCTTTAAACTTGATTAAAGGGTTGATTTCATGGTCGGCTGAGCGTCGCTACCGAACCATGACCAGTGAGACGTGTTATAGACCGGCTGTCAGTCATAAATTAAAGCAGGTTACAAAGAGTCAATATACGATTAGAGAGAGAGCGGGAGAGAGACCTCGGCAGGCAGTGAGGGACGGCCATTGGGAGAATAGAGAGAGACAAAGAGATCTGAATGCAATCAGTGGTAGAGGAACAATAACTATGATAATTATCTGTATTTTCTAGCACATTAGATGGTGGTTTGGAGCTTGTTGATTGGCAGGCCTGGTCTGGTGTGTAGCCTGTAGAGTATAACATAGGAATAGTGTGTGTTTGCGTGTGTGTGTGTTGTAAAGATAGTGAAGTGCCACAGAAAGTCCAACACAATATAACTAATAAAAGAGACTAAATGAAGACCCGAGAGTCTATTCCATATTCCATCATCTGTATCTAAAAACAGACTCGTTAATGGATTAAAGATGAACCCCGCAATGCCCTCGTCTGACCGTGAAACACGGACGCAGTACCTCAGTACCCGGGTTGTAGCAGAGGACCACAGCAGTACCCGGGTCATAGCAGAGGACCACAGCAGTAGCCGGGTTGTAGAAGTACCCGGGTCGTAGCAGAGGACCAGAGCAGTACCCGGGTCGTACTAGAGGACACAGTACCCGGGTCGTAGCAGAGGATCAGAGCAGTACCCGGGTCGTAGCAGAGGACACAGTACCCGGGTCGTAGCAGAGGATCAGAGCAGTACCCGGGTCGTAGCAGAGGACACAGTACCCGGGTCGTAGCAGAGGACACAGTACCTGGGTCGTAGCAGAGGACACAGTACCCGGGTCGTAGCAGAGGACACAGTACCTGGGTCGTAGCAGAGGACACAGTACCCGGGTCGTAGCAGAGGACGCAGTACCCGGGTCGTAGCAGAGGACACAGTACCCGGTTCTTAGCAGAGGACACAGTACCCGGGTCTTAGCAGAGGATCAGAGCAGTACCCGGGTCGTAGCAGAGGACACAGTACCCGGGTCGTAGCAGAGGACGCAGTACCCGGTTCTTAGCAGAGGACACAGTACCCGGGTCTTAGCAGAGGATCAGAGCAGTACCCGGGTCGTAGCAGAGGACGCAGTACCCGGTTCTTAGCAGAGGACTGCCGCAGTGTTTGCTGCAGAACAGCAGGTGGAACTACTAGTTCACTGAGAGGACCCTCCCTCCCTCTGTTTCTAATGGCAGTAATGAACAACCCCCCCTCCCTCTCTGTTTCTAATGAACGACCCCCCCTCCCTCTGTTTCTAATGAACGACCCCCCCCTCCCTCCCTCTCTGTTTCTAATAGCAGTAATGAACGACACCCCCTCCCTCTCCGTTTCTAATGGCAGTAACGAACGACCCCCCTCCCTCTCAGTTTCTAATGGCAGTAATGAACAATCCCGCCCCCCTCCCTCTCTGTTTCTAATGACAGTAACGAACGACCCCCCTCCCTCTCCGTTTCTAATGGCAGTAACGAACGACCCCCCTCCCTCTCTGTTTCTAACGGCAGTAATGAACAACCCCGCCCCCCTCCCTCTCTGTTTCTAACGGCAGTAATGAACAACCCCGCCCCCCTCCCTCTCTGTTTCTAATGGCAGTAATGAACAACCCCCACCCCCCCTCTCTGTTTCTAATGGCAGTAATGAACAACCCCCCCCCCCCCTCCCTCCCTCTCTCTGCCTCATTAGCCCACTTGTCACGAGCACTGATCAGAATTTCAATATGAACCCTGGTGCCGGCGGCGTTGGCACCAGGCACCATGGCAGTTTGAGGGAAATCCTATGCGATGCTAAAAATAAACCTGGCCTGTAAATCCGCAAGATCCAACATTTTAACCGAACACGTCTTCTGTGGATCGATGTGAACTGGTTTCTGCAACCGAAGAAACCAACATAGATCTTTATGAAGCAGACATGTTTTTCTATGTTTGTCTGTGTTGTTCTGTTCTAAGGAAAGCCTGTGTGGGGAACGGCAGAGCAGGACTGATTGACATTCTGGCTCTTGTGTGTGAGTCATTGGCTCAGCTCACCCAGTGGTTAGAGGTTTATGTGTTCCAATATAAAACGTGTTCATACTGGTGGTTTAATGCAACCAGAGCTGAGCCGTATAATATTCTTGGTTCTACGATATGCTGGGAGTCATATGGCTGGATGTCATTGTACTCGTCATGTGGAACATTTGAGAACGTAGAATCGATCTACATTATTTCTACATCCGGTTTTGTGACAGCAAGTGCCTTCCCATCCACTGAATCTTACACACTTGACTGCTGTGCAATACATATTAACCTAAGAAACCTCTTTGGCTCTTAAGATAGTTCACCTAAAGAGCATCTGTACGTCCCTGGCCTCATGGCTCCTCTAAGGGGACAACGGTGCTCAGAACTCAACCGATGGCTTCTTCACGCTTCTGGTCACCGTCGACTGAATCACTGCTGCTCTCACCTCCAAGACAGAGAGGAAATAAAGGGTTGAATAAAGAGGAAACAAAGGTTGAATAAAGCCTTTAGATTCAGAGTCTGCACCGGCGAGATTCTCCAGACATCAACTAAAGACTGACCGACCACCGACCACATCTGAAGCTCCTGATCGTCTCTAAAACGTAACTTCACATACTTGTACTACAACTCTATCTGTAAACGTTATCATTATACTATCATCATTAATTAACCTGCATCAGTTACATTATATATAACTGACGCAATATTAACGACGCAGCTCCGGAGCCATTCGTACATGGGGACAGACAGATGGTCATGGATCTGTGATTCAGAACAGTTTGAGGGGACAGACAGATGGCCATGGATCTGTGATTCAGAACAGTTTGAGGCCATTCCTCTTCGTGGGAGTTGATATATTCCTGAAAGTTTTTCCAGTTTAACAGAATAAATGTTTAGGAATTTCTGCATTTTCGTTTCAAGAGGCAAAAGCCGCGTTTCCACCCAAAATAACGGGTAAAGGTCCTAACCCTAGCCCACTGCTATGGAGAGACTGACCAGTACCAACTGAAAGCGATAAATAGATGAATGTAGTTCGGCACAATGGATGCAGGAAGAAGAATACGGCAGGTCGAATTGAAATGAACAAATTGTAGGTTTACAGCTGAAGATGTTGAGCTGGCTACAAGCTCCTCCCACAAGGGTTTAGGAAGGTCCCACAAGGGTTTAGGAAGGTCCTACCCCTTTTGGAAGGTCCTAACCCTAACCCTGTAAAGTCCTACCCGAGCAGGGCCATTTTCAGGGCTAAGATAATGTCTCTGGAACTCAACCACTCCAAACGTGAACCCGAGAGTTATCCATTTAAACAGATGGACCGGAAGTAAGGAGGTCTCCAAAACGTTTTGTACAGCTCCGACCACACAGGGCTGAATTCCGCCGTTCTGAAGGTGAACCACTCAGGGTTTTCAAAGTGCGTATCGAACCCGCATGTAAGCAGGTCTTCACAAAGTAGTGCTCTGATGACAGGGGCCGCTAGGGGCCGCCATCTCGCAACTCACAATCAAAAACGATGAGCCGCGTTGATCATTCACTAGTCCGCTTCAAAGCGGCCCAGGGTCCTGAAACCTTGCGTGCGTTCGCATTAGCCTTGCACGAGTTAGCTCATGCAACCACACACAATTTCGGAGACATGTCAAGATTGTTTTTTTTCGTTTCCTCTGAGAGAAAGGGACCCATCAAAAGGGTCTCCCATACATGTTATTGTTTCTTACCCTTTCAAATGGGTAGGATCTAATTCCATTTTAGAGCTGCAACACATTGATCGCTCTGTGAATAGCCTCTGAAACAGAACACGGCCGTGCTCAGAAGGGAGGTCATTGGCTTTTCCCCCCCAGAGACGACGGCCGTCCCACTTTCTGAATAGAATATTTCGGAGTTCACAAATCAGTCTGAGGGTGAGGAATGTCAGAAACAAAAACTTGATTGATACCCGGCCTGAATCTCAACCAGCATTCGCTTGTCTCTTGTGGAAAAGAAAGTGATGGTTTTCACCAATGTACACAAAGTCTGTTTAACCTGTATTATATACAGGATATCTTAAGTCTGTTTAACCTATATCATACACTGGTTAAAATGACTTAACGTGCGTCTGCAGTCGCACGTTCTGCAGACCTATTTTCCTCAGGCCTACATGGACTTAGTGGTGGCTTGTTCGCGAATGAATCAGTTTGAACGAACGACTCTTTAAAACGAACGAACCAAACTGATTCGCTGCTCTCGTTCGTCGTCGTTCGTCTTGTTCGTTCTCCGAGACTCGACTCCCAGCTCCACCCACTAGTCGCGAGTCGCGAGTCGCCGTTCGTTCTACGACTGTGTTTAGCGGTGAGGACTGAGAAGTCACGAGAGTCAGCCGGGCAACAACATCCCGATTCTGAACATGAAGCACTCCTCAGCTAAAAGGAACTTAGTTAATGTTGTGTTGATTGATGACACCATTGCACGATCATGATTCGTTTGAGAATGAGAACGAGGGGGGAGCTGAGTCTGACCGACTCAGTGACTGAGAACGTGCATTCGCGATTTGTTTGAACGAGAACGAGGGAGGAGCCGAGTCTGACTGACTCAGTGACTGAGAATCATGATTCACCGCTACCGGAAATGCGAACGAACGAACGAATGAACGACTCTTCTTGGCGAACTGATTCATTCAAACAAATCATGAAATCCACCACTACTACGGACCCTCTAAGCGTCCACCACAAGGGCCTGACGTGTGCGTCCAAAAATTGTAACCTTGCGTCAAGGCAACGCAGCAGCAAGGGCTGTGATTGGTCCACTCACTAAAACCCGACACATAACCAAAACATGTTTAGGACTGCATCGAAGCGTCTGGGTGGTAATCACGTTGCGTCGACGTGGAACAATAACTGAGCCTTAAATAACTTAGAGAAGTGAGCTGCGGGGAACACAAACTGAAAGATGCACATGTCATTAGTATGGATTTTGTTTTTATTTCAGTTCATACAGACTTTTTGTCACAACAAAGTTAGCAAGAGCATTTTTTCCATTGCGATGTAGTTTATTGGAAAGCAACCGAGAGGACAGCCACCATTTCAGAGCATAATAATAATAATAAGAATAAGAATAATAGCAGAGGCAGTTTTCTTTTCCCCGACCGGGCTGCTGATTTAAAACAGAGGAGCGGGACACCTCCGTCCTGCTCCTCGTCCTCGCCTGGCAGCGACCCTTGACCTCTCCGGCGGTCGCCTAGCAGTGACCCTTGACCTCTTCCGTGGTCACCCCTCTCCTCTACGCCACAGATGGGCCTCAGCCTTGGCCTTCAGGACTGACTCCTCCGGAGGACTTGATTTGGATTGATTGGCCTCCTTTAATGCCGTTTTAAAATCCAATCTGGTTTCAGTAACCAATCTGTGTTTATTTACTCTTTCTAGATTAGCCAGCATGATGATTTGACGAAATAGAATGGGCTGCATCTTTTTACACTGGCCATGTAAGTCATGAATGCGTCTATTGATATGTAATCACTCAAGGGCCAATCAGAGAAGGTACACAAATGATGCTTCCCTTTCTGCAGAAAACACACAAAACTAAATCTGAATAAGTTATTAGAGAGGAAGACCCAGCAAGTAATGATGTCTTATTGTAAAGTAACTGAACCGCTCTAGTACTGTAGTACAGTGCTGTAGTACAGTACTGATCGCTGTGGATGAGCGGCCATACAATACCTTCCGTATGCAGAGTAGTAGAAACAGGAGTGACCCACTAGAGAACTAGTTAACCCTGGTTAACCCTACCCAGAGTATTCCGTTAACGATGGAAGAGGCTCGTAAGATAAAAAATAAAAGCGGTGAGTTTTAAGTGCGAAGCTTGGCGTTATTTGCATGTTTGAAAGAACACTTATTTTGAAATCCGTGAAGGAGGGGGGGGGGCGGAGCCAACCCTCCGTGTTTCAGGACCCTCAGTCCACCTGCTACCTGTCACTCAACAAGTCCACCTGCTACCTGTCACTCAACCACTCAAGGTGCTACCTGTCACTCAACCACTCAAGCAATAAGGACAGAAAAAAACCAAACCGTTAGAAAAAAAGAAAAAAAAAAAACACCCCAAAAACAACAGGAGACCCCTACCCCTGCCCCCCCACCCCCCAAAAGATCCATCGCTCCCCCCCCCCCCCCCCATGCGACTGACGGCGGCCTGCAGACTGCGGGGGTCTCGCACCAGCCCAGGAGAGGGGAGGCCTGCTCATCTTTAGTCCTCGACAAACACTCCCCCCCTCTGTCTGTCTGTCTCTCCCTCTCTGGCACCCCCGTCCTGCAGCCTTCTCTCCCCCCCCTCCCTCCCCCCCCCTCCCTCTCTCCCCCCCGCCTCACTTCAGCAGGGCCTTGATGGCGTCCGTCTCGGCCGCCTCCAGGGCGCTCAGCCCGTCCGGACCTTTCCGCTCCTTGTCGGCACCCTGTGGAGACGGGAGGGGGAGGGAGAGGGAGGAGACATGGGGGGGGGGGGGGGGGGGGGGAGAGAGGGGGGAGAGGGGGGAGACAGGGGGTTAAACAGGCTTCATGAAGCGGGGCCCCAGGGGGTCCGTCACAGCACGGCTCCCCGGTCTCTGAAGAACATGAGACGGTTGTGGAGAATGGATCTATTCATCTATTGGTGCATTTCCCGGAGGGTGCGGGTCGGTTCAGTGTGCAAAGGTGCGGCACGGGTCGCGTTTCCACCGCCAAAAGTGGCCGTGACCAGGACTGAGCCGTACTCGACTCACAGTACTGCTCCGTTGAGGTACTGAGACGCCTGAAAGGGTCCCGGCAAGTTTGAGCTACACACGCCGTCCGTTGATTGGTCGACAGAGTCACTTCCGTGCGACAGGGGGATCATAACAAACAAACACAGTACGCGCAAGGTATTTCTGGACAACGGCGAAAGCTTTGTTTATTGAATTAAATGTTGAGCGAAAAGTTTGCCGTCCTTCTTGGACGTCCTACATTGTTGCTTGCTCTTTGTTCATTGAGTGCGTTCTTCTTTTTCCTTGGATTTATTAGCAGGCTACACTGTGTCGGGCTGCTATGAGATCACAATGCTTACGTAGCTGCCGTGGCTATCGCTGTCCGGCTTAAACCCCGCCCTACCATAAGGGTACTGGCGGCGGTGGAAACGCGAGCCGTAACTGAGCTGGGCTATACCGCACCCTCACTACTTGAGGCTGAGGCGTGCTGGGTCCGAAGCGTACCCGTCAGTGGAAATGCGCCATATGCATACAGGGGCCCTCCCTCCCTTTCTGTCTCTCTCTCTGGAACCGTCTCACTTTCACCCTCGCTCTCCTACAAGTGATGTCTCTCGCCATTAACAAGGATCCCATGTTTACCGATGTGATGTCAGCACCTTTAATGAGACTTAAATCCTCCCTCCCTCCCTCGCCCTTCTTCCATTACAGGTGAAGTTACTCAATGGCATTTGAACCCCTGAGAGTCAAACCCTGAACCCTGTGGGCCTCGCTGACCTCTGACCTGACCAGTGGCAGAGCCACGCAACTTCAGCTCAGTGGGATGAGGACCAAAGAAACCAGCAGCTGGTTGCACCAGCAGACCTTAAGGTCCCACGTAGACTACGGTGAACGTAAATTGCCCAAACGTTCGACTTTACACTCTACTAAAAAAATAGCAGTTGCACCAAGCAGATAGTTTCAACATAACACTAAGTTATAATTTATATTTTACACCTCCCCTCTAGCTGGTGTAAGTTCCATTCTAACGATAAAGACCGGTAAATACCAAAGACGGCTATTCGTTTTGAGCAATGGGAAGAGGAGTTTCAACGCGGTTTGCGTCGGTAACGGATTGTCCGTGACCGTATCGATCCATTTCATCAGTATGATGATGTAGATCTATATGCGCGATTTCGGTTTCGGCCCACGTACAAACCAATACAATGCATCCATACAATGCATAGGCATACGAAGCCAGGTAGAGGCTAACTCAGACAAAAACTCTCACACAACGAATAGCATACAAAGCAGCAATGAGCTGCAATTTATTATAAAAATCTGCCATCAAATAGCTTAACATCACGCCTCACGCCAAGTCAATTTTAGAGAATAAATGACTGTCGAACTGTTTTGTTTGCCCTCTCATTTGGGTGCTAACGCGTCTTCACTCGGATAAGGTGGAATCTTGCTGGTAGCAGCTACTTCCTGTTTACATTGTTTGCTGTCAACAATTGGCTTGAAATTATCTAAACGTCATTAAATGCGACACTGGTACAATTTACACACTACTAATAACGTTAAAACTTGGTGGTACAACCAAAACTTAGAACACCTTTAGTTTGAAACTAGCTACGTGGAGCGTAGGGTTAAGGCGAGCTTTACACCCGAACTTATGATCGGCTTTACGTTCTGCTGGTGCAACCGACTGCAGGTCTGAACCAGGTCTGAACATGGGCTAAAGGGTTTCTGCTGTTAAATATCTAAATACAAAATAGAACACAGCAAAAAAAGGCAGCAATAAGCATGGAGTTTCACAAGCAGAGCGACAGTGCTGTGATGGAGCAGTGACACAGGCCTATCCACGCCCCACAGCCCCCTCCCATCAGCACTGACACAAGCACGTCCACGCCCCCCCCCCCCCCCCGCTCCCATCAGCGCCCACCACTGCCTCGAGGGGGGCTTACATAACCCAGGAACCAGAGAGGCAGCATTGTTGGAGTCATGAGAGTCGGCCGCCCCAATTACTGAGCCAGGGAGGTTTTGGGAGGAGAGGAGGGAGGGTTCACAGACCGGAGTCTGGAGAGGAGGTGGCGACCTGTCACATATACATGTAGACGTACCACGGCTGAGCGGGCGAGCCGCGGGCCGGGCCTGTTTCCTGCCATGCTTGACACTCCTCGTACTAGTCTGCATCGTCTTGTCAACACCGCGAGTATCTCCAAAACTCAGGAAGCAAAACCTTAACTCTCAAAGTTTCCTCATAAGTGGACTGGAAAAAAAGGGATTTTTTTTTTTTTTACACATTTATTTAAAAAAGCGGAAGAGGAGCAACCACTACAACAGCCAAGACACCACCACGGTTACTGACTCTAAGGCCAGTGTTGGGGAGGAGCCCGCCGAGGAACTGCTGACGACCCCAGGAGCTGAGGCCGTCGGGCTGTGATGCGTTGCAGGGTGGCCTCTTCCCCAGCCCATTGTCCTCTCTGGGGAAGTCATTAGCAGCGCTGAGTCGGTGTCTCCATGCTTCTCATTTCGACCAGCAGGTCGCACCTCACCCCATTAACACCACTCTGCCCTGGAACAGAACCCACCTTCATGGTGTTGTTCGTTAATCACTACACTTAAGCCTTAAGCACTCCATAATGAGCCTCCCCACCCCTATGCACACACACTCAATACACACAACTACTGTTTACAACACGTACGAGACCGGTGCACATCTAAATACACGCAACTACTGTTTACAACACGTAGAGACCGGTAAACAACTAAATACACACAACTCTGTTTACAACACGTAACGGTCTCCTAATAAAGTGTGTGATGATGGTCTGAATTATGTCTTATTATCAGTCAAAAGATGGAGGACAGGACTCAGTTCCCAGGGACGTCCCCATTGCGTCACGACAACAGTGCACGCCTCTAAAGACCAACATGTCAGAACACGTGTCTCCATGTGGACCAAAGGTTGCAGGAGCAGCCAGACGTCATCTGATTGATTTTACATCCCAGTCCGAGCCGATGGACAAGGACCAGCAGCAGTTATTGGGATTTGCAGAGGAAAATAACATCAGCACAGAGACTGTGATCCTTCCTCTCCTGCTCTGAATAAAGCAAACAGGAAGCCTGCAGTTGACAGTAGACTACGATGAATGGGCCTCATTGTGAAGCTCTTTATAGGTCAGAGCCACCGCTGACAAATGCACTCCAAAATCGAATGAACTAGAAACATAAGGACTGCAACATAATACAACCTGGTTTTAAGCTGTGGTCCAACCCAACATTAAGCCATAGTGGGAGGACGTACCATGTGACTACACTCACTTCCTGTTGCGGTAAGCCAGGTGCCGATGCTCAGGCCTTCTGTGCAGGAGAGGCTGCTGGGACTCTCCCACGCATCCATCTGAAGCGCCCTTAATTGTCATCCATCACAGAGTATTCACTGGGAATAGGCCGTACCGCCGCTTTTAGCACCGTTACACTAAATCATGTAACCCTAACCGCTAAGCCCAGCTCTGGTGTAGCTCTGTCAGCCTCCATTGTGGAGCTCATCATGGCTGTTTGTCACCAGCTGTGTCTTCACCTGACTTTCACGGTCCCACACAGGACCGGGACTCCTGTTTGTGCAGCTTAAAGTGTGTGTGTACGTGCGTGACTGTGTGTACCACTTAGCCAGTGTTTGTGGACAGGTGGGGGGGGGGGGGGCCCAGACAGAAACTCTACACTCAAAACAACAAAGAGCCCCCAACAAGAAGCCACAAAGCAGACGGCCGCCCGGTGGGAATGTTCCAGTCCCTAGCAGAGAGGCCCTTTGTTAAGTTGTTACCTCATCATCAGCACCCATCAGCCTTTTGGGTCCCCAACATGATGTTATTGACACACACTTACACATGTACCTGTGTACATGTGTGTGTGTGTACCTGTGTGTGTCTGTGCGCGCATTTTACGTGTGTGTGTGCGCATGTACGCGTGTGTGCACATGAGTGTGCGAGTACCTGTGTGTATGTGTTTACTTGTGTATGTGCGTGGGTACCTTTTCTAGCAGGATCCTGACACAGGACAGGTGTCCCTCGTAGATGGCCGACAGCAGCGGGGTCAGTCCATGTTTGTCCGGGGCCTGGGGGGGGGGGGGGGGGGGTAAAGAAGAGTGAAGAGCGATAGGAAGAAGAGAGAATGCTACGCGTCTGCATTCCTGTTTCATTCACTGTGGAGGCGGCCGCCCTGGGGCCGCCGGCCTACAGGCCTCCACCATCGCTCTCAGTCGGCCTCCTCCTTTATCATCATCACAGGAAATAACTTGAGCTTATTCCTCTCCTCTTATCATCTCATGAACGAGCCCAGAGGAACGCCTGCACCACTTCAACACATCACAAGTTATTTATTCTATAAGCCCCCGTTCTGCTGCTCAGTATGCAGACGCAGGCTGGGAGAACCTGTTCAGTGAATGGCTGGCTGATAACGGGAACAGATAAACAGCAGGACGTGGTCACCGCTGCTGAAGGAACAGAGAGAGGAGCTCAGCCCACAGGCTCCAGGAAACTGTTTATTGTTCAACAGGACACATTTTCATTTTTAGATTAGCTATAAAATGTGTACCACAAAGACATGTCCTTCAACTATCTTACAAAGTTTCAACAGATATTTGCATTCCTGAAACTACACAGATAATAATAATAATAATAATAATGATTTGTCTTCCTTAGTAAAAAATATTTAGCTTATCTAATGAGTCGGGCAAAGGTGTCTGCTCTGCGTCTCAAATGTAATTCTATAAAACATACAGTGCATACATAAACCACTAGGAGTGAAGAGGACCTGCTTTAGGGTGGAATATCAGGCTTTCAGTGAAGACAATTCCTGAGAACATCACGGCTTTATGGGGCAGCCGGTTAAAAATGCAGTGCATGCTTTACTCCACCCTGTTGGGACCTGTATCTGTTTTACTCCACCCTGTTGGACCTGTGCCTTTAATCTCTCTTGGGTTGACAGTTGACCCCATCTTTAGTCAACCCTCCCCATAGAGCAGGTGTGGTGGCCTCCCTATGATGGTGCATTAGGGGGAGCTGGAGGTGAAGCAGCAGCAGGACTTACGTTGACATCGGCCCCCTGAGAGAGGAGGTACTCCAAGATCTCTGCATGGCCGCAGTCTGCAGCATAGTGTAGCGGCTTCCTGCCCCCCTCCAGGGTCCGGTTCACATCCTCCGCCTGGACGAGAAAACACACTCAGGTTAGAGTCATTGAAACACACTAGGGGTTAGAGTCATTGAAACACACTAGGGGTTAGAGTCATTGAAACACACTAGGGGCTAGAGTCATTAGAGTCATTGAAACACACTAGGGGTTAGAGTCATTGAAACACACTAGGGGCTAGAGTCATTGAAACACACTAGGGGCTAGAGTCATTGAAACACACTAGGGGCTAGAGTCATTGAAACACACTAGGGGCTAGAGTCATTGAAACACACTAGGGGCTAGAGTCATTGAAACACACTAGGGGCTAGAGTCATTAGAGTCATGACAACACACTTGGGTTAGAGTCATGGTAACACCACGCTTGGGTTAGAATCATGGTAACACACTAGAAAGAAAAGATAAGTTGATATATTGGTGAGTTAACCCACGATTAATCACATTTTGTTAATTCTATTTTAAATCCACTCCAATTGAGGTTAAATGGAATCAAATGGAATGACAAATTATCATTCATACCAAATGTAATTAAGAAGCATATTGAGGGAGTTTTATTGGCTCACTCTTACGGAACACCACAGATTTGGGAATTGTAAACAGGCAGTTACTACAAGTGTAGTTAAATTCAAATAAGTAGCGCCACAGATTTGGGAATTGTAATCAGGCAGTCACTTTCTGCAACTGTAATTTAATGTAAAGTAAGTGGAACTAAAAACAAAAATTAACTCTGATGTGAATTTTGACATTAATGCGTGCATTAAACGTGCGTTAATGCATCCGATTTTATTAATCAAATAAAAATTGCGTTGATGCATTATTATAGCACTAATTTTAACAGCCCTAATAAAAATACATACAACTAGAATGTGTCTCAAATCTGTAGCCAGGACATTGATTAGAAATAAAAAACGATTAAAATATGAACATGGAGTGCATCCAAGATCCTCAGTTAATCCAAAGGAAAGAACAATTTCCACTCTGCAACATTCTCCTAAAAATTTGACTGCAACAAATGCAGCTCTTGCACAAGCAATTCTTTCCGCATCCCCTGCTAGAGCTGTTAGGCCACAAACTGACACACACACACCAACACACTAATGTGGCCGATCCCCAAGGGAAGGCAGCGTAATGTGGTCTCAAGGACCACCGAGCCAGGGGTAGATTACAGACCCTGTGTTCAGCCCCCCCCCTGAAGACCACTAGAGTCAAAGGAAAAAGACAGGAGTGGTGTGCATGAGGAAGAGGATGCTATTGGTGTTTCCTTCACACCCAGATGTGATAGAAACATACAGCTATGGTCTTAAGCCAGACCATAACCATCAGCATGTTCACACCGTCACTCCAGGAAGGGTCACCATAGCGTTCACAGGCCATCAAAGTTGAATCACTAATTCTACTCTGCATGTCTGTCTGAAGACCTGCACCGGGCGGTCGGTGTGTAGACCTGCTGGCCGCACCGGGCGGTCGGTGTGTAGACCTGTGGCTGCACCGGGCGGTCGGTGTGTAGACCTGCTGGCTGCACCGGGCGGTCGGTGTGTAGACCTGTGGCTGCACCAGGCGGTCGGTGTGTAGACCTGCTGGCCGCACCAGGCGGTCAGTGTGTAGACCTGCTGGTCGCACCAGGCGGTCGGTGTGTAGACCTGCTGGTCGCACCGGGCGGTCAGTGTGTAGACCTGCTGGCCGCACCAGGCGGTCGGTGGGTAGATCAGCTGTCACTCATCCATGAGGATGGATCACTCATAGAAGGTCAGATTAATCCGAGAGAAAATGGGATTCCCGTCCTCATAGGTTTACACCCCAATGCCTCTGAAATAAGGGGGGCTTTGAACTGGCAATAAAAGCAAAATCAAATGTCAAATGAAAAACCATTTAAAGCCATTTTTAACCCTCACCTTTAAAAAAAAGATAATGAAACGTCTATGAAGTGGACGTTTCTATAGCTGTCCCGTTCGGTTGGTCGATATGCACTCGTTGGACTAGATTCTCATTGGTCGGACAATCGCTGGCCTTCCTTTCACTTCTTATACTTTATTTTTGGAGGTGGCTGGTTGATTCCCAGCCATGATAAGAATGTATACAAATGGTATTGGAAGACACCTGTAAATATTGATATTAATGAGATGTCCCAATATCAATCTAGGCATTTCTCTCAGCCTAACTTGAACTGGGCCATCAAGATACTTGATGAGATTCATTGTCCGTTCGGTCATGTTGGAATTTCCTCTTTTTAAGTGATTAAATCATTTCATGCGTCACACTGTACTTGTGCTTCTCTGTATTCAAGTCTGAAAAAAAAGTTGTATTTTATGTGTGAAAACGCATAAGTAAACCAGTATTATGTTTTAAGAGATGTACTACTGTAACACACCAAAACAGAGTGTGATTAAATAAGCATCCTACACTTTGGTCCATTAAGTAAACAACCCTTTTGCATTCATCTGATGCCAGGACGAGTTTAGAGCTCATTGTGCTGAGGCTTGAATCCCAGAGCATAACGCCAGGCCTGTTGTGTCTACAAGCCTCCTACTAGCTGAGTTCAACCTTGTAGCAGTTCACAGTTGTTGGTCCACAAGCTTCAGGTGAAGGTGCTTTTGGTCTTCAAGATAATCTGATACCTGCATTTATTTAGCATTAAGCTTTCCAACAGGTCGCTCTGGTTCAAACCAACAGAGGAGCAACATGGTGTTTATACAATACGACAACAACAGACCTAATGAGCAGGTCTCATTAAGGAGCAATATGATGTATTATAACAGACCTGTGATCAGCACTCACTACGTTCATTAGGGAACAAAACGACGTTTATAACCAATTCTGAGCATGCCTCATTACGTTAAGGAACAATATGATGTTTATAACACTGAGCAGGACTCATTAAGGAACAATATGATGTGAATAACAGACTGAGCAGGACTCATTAAGGAACATGATGTTTGTAACAGACCTGTGAGAAGCATTCACTCATTACGTTAGTTAAGTTAGTTTTAGTTAAGTGGTTTTAGTTCCAGGTTGGCTCAGGCTAGTGGAGGAGCCATCAGCTGAAGGTAGAGCTGAGCCTCTCAGTTCAGCTCATCTTCAGTTTGAACGCTTCATGTGTTCATGTCGGAACATACCAACTTTAGCACTCCTAGTAGAAGAACGGACCGGTTCATGTGAACATGTAGAGGCTGGTGCCTTTGCGCCAGTGGCAGAACTAGCTAACGCTAGCCCTGCTAGCCTCCCAGCTGTCAGGTTGGGGTTAGCATGCTAACGCTAGCCCTGCTAGCCTCCCAGCTGTCAGGTTGGGGCTACGCTAGGAGCTCGGCTGTTTTCAGTGTTTAATGAGTTAAAGTGGCGAGTTAAGTTACCTTAAGTAGGAGGTCTTACCTTAAGGAGGGTCTTCGCCGCGTCCAGGTCTCCGTTCTTCAGCGCCCACGTCAGATCCGTGTCCGACATCTTATCTCTTAGTTCTGTAAGCTAACGGGCTAACGGGCTAACGGCTAGCCTACCGGAAACAGCTCTGAGCTAACGAGCTAACGGGCTAACGAGCTAGCCGAGCAGGGAACCTCTGGTGCTGTGAAGAGAAACTCGAGTCTTCCCCTTTCTACCAAACCTCAACCTTAACAGGAGCCGCAGAGAAAAGACAAACAGCCAGATCTGAAGAAGTTGGCGGACAGAGGAACGGGGATCCGCCTTCTGCTCCACGATCACTTCCGGGTCGTCAACCGGAAGTACCGAGCTAACCCGCCTGAATAAATTCAATTTTATTAAGTTATAAAACCTTTTTTTATTCAGTTATAGGCTTAAATAAATAAAACCTATTTTTATTAAGTTATAAAACCTATTTTATTAAGTTATAGGCCAAACTAAATAAAACCCTATTTTATGAAGTTATAAAACCTATATCTTATTAAGTTATAAAAACCTATTTTATTAAGCTATAGACTAAACTAAATTTAAAAATTGTATTAAATTACAAAAAATGTTTTATGAAGTTATAGGCTGAACATCAATATATATATATATATACCCGTTAACACAATTATAGGTGCATTATATATAATTTTATCATATGAAAATGCTCATATGCAAGACAGAAAAGGTACTCAATATGAACATATGTTTCTCAGAGGACAGTTTGATGAGGGTTGGAACTCGATGAGGTTAAAGACAATCAAGTTCATCGATTAGCTCAACATCGCCTTCCAAACCCTTAATGACGTGATCCACATTGACACTACCACCTATAAATAACTCTTTATTTTCCTGTTTAAATCTATCATTTAGCTCCTCTACCATCATCAGCATAATATAATGCAGGGGGTAATGGGCTAGGGCTAGGGGCCCCAGGGCTGGTGGGCTGGGGGCCACTCACCCAAATCAGGCCTAGGGGCCCCGGGGCCCGTGGGCTGATGTCCCCTAACCATAATCAGGGCTAGGGCCCCAGGGCCAGTGGGCTGGGGGCCCCTAAGTCTAATCAGGGCCAGGGTTAGGGCCCCGGGGCCAGTAGCCTGGGGGCCCCAAAGTGCCACCATTTGGGGGTCCAGCTGGGCGAATGACCCAGCATTTATTTTTAACCTTTGTTAGCAATTTGAGGGAAATTTTAAAATATACATTGAGTTATGGCTATTGGCAATAGGCCGGTTATGTACATGGGGTTCCCTTCCATGTAAGGCCCTCACTGTCTGGAGGCTTTAGGGTCGGGCTGTAAGGCCCTCACTGTCTGGAGGCTTTAGGGTCGGGCTGTGAGGCCCTCACTGTCTGGAGGCTTTAGGGTCGGGCTGTGAGGCCCTCACTGTCTGGAGGCTTTAGGGTCGGGCTGTGAGGCCCTCACTGTCTGGAGGCTTTAGGGTCGGGCTGTGAGGCCCTCACTGTCTGGAGGCTTTAGGGTCGGGCTGTGAGGCCCTCACTGTCTGGAGGCTTTAGGGTCGGGCTGTGAGGCCCTCACTGTCTGGAGGCTTTAGGGTCGGGCTGTGAGGCCCTCACTGTCTGGAGGCTTTAGGGGCGGGTCTCTCTGGTCGTAGTCCACAGTACAGGCCGTGTGGAATCTCTGAAACATCCGGACTGCTGGTCTCTGGCCCCGCCTACTTCCTCTCCTGGGTCCCAGAGTTCTGCCGGTGCGACATATTTCACAAGAAGTAAAAATGTATCTTTGATATGATACGACAAATTAACAATATAGTTGATAGACTGGCCAAGTGGAAAGTGTGGGGGATCGGCGAGATCTTTTATCAGTGCGTTATTGATTTTATATCATTGGTGCTGTGGAGTCGGTTTCTATTCACTACACAGGGCCTACCATTCAGTATCTAATATATGTTTATACATATATATATATATATATATATATATATATATATATATATATATATATATATATAATATAGATCCGGCCAGCAGCAGGCGTGGAGAGATCAGGGTCCAGGGCTCCGTGCAGCTGGATAGAGAGGAGAAGCATCATCTCCAACTGGGACTCTGGACAGGTTGTCATGCGGTCCCACCAATTGCCCCCCAAGATGTATGCTCATCTGAGGGAGGTGGAGAAGTAATCATGGAGATGCATTGCGTGTCAGTGCCAGTGTTCATCTCTCAACAGGGAAAACAGACTAGTACACTTTTTCTTTATCATTACAAACCCCAGAGAAGGGATATGCATCAATACAGAAACATGGCCTCAGGCTACCTGCCACTTCAACAACCGTTCAATCAGTCAGCTGTGAACACGGAGGTCAGCGTAAACACAGGAAAACAGAAGGGGGCTGGAAACAATCGTACTGTGGATTAACAGGGGGGTTCATGGCCTCAATAACCATCCTGGCATCAACGGTTCAGGTCCCCACCTCTGAAACCACATCCTGTTTAGATGATCTGCTGAACCACCAATAGAGGAGAGTCACCTCTCTGCTCCCTTTCCCAACCGGTTCTCTCAATGAGCGCCTCCTCATTACAATGAACACCAGAAGCATGTTAAAAAGAACCAATACCAATCAGGTCAAAGGATTTTATTTTTAATTGTAATGACGCCTCATAAAGACCTACAGGCCAACTGGTCTTTGGTGCAACACCCTAACCATTTCCTGTTTCCTGTAAGAGTGCTGGTAAGCGGTGATGTTTGTCATGCTGCTATACTATACCAAAACCTGCCCGAAATGAATCAAGCCACATTTGGCCCTGCAGTGTTTATCACACTTATTTTGCATGCAGACTATTACTATTTTCTATTTAGTTAGTGAGCAGATGCATTGATCCCAACTGAATAACAGAACATGCCTCAAATGTACAGAGAGGCAGAGATGTCCAGACCATAGTCACAAACCTACATATGCAACTAACGGTCCGGTTCTGAAACGGCTTGTTACTTTAACCTGATGGTAGAACATGATAGCGCCCACCTGTGGCCGAGTGAAGAAGTAGTGCAGCTGCTGCCATCAAGTTGTTAACGTTCTGTAATAAATGTAACCGTCTACAAGCCTTGAGGAAGCTCATTTGAAGGGAACACCCTCCCTGTGGCACTTAAGGTTTTAGCTCTGCAGGTTGCAATGAAATGAAACGCAATATTTTGTATGGTCAACACTTTAGTGGTTAAATAAGGCGTTATTCATAGCCATCAGCCACCACCTGGCTGCTGCCCTTAAAGTGTGCATGAAGGATTCTAGGAGAGCCTGCATATGCACAGTGGTGAATTTAGCAAATATGGGGCCCAAGGCGAAGATATGTATGGGGCCCACCTTATCCGATCTTTAAAAGAGAACAGAGAAAAAAAATGTATGGGTTGGAGATGAGAATGGTTGGAGATGAGAAAAAAAACCTTCACCTTTAAACCCTGCATACACTTCTTTACTCCAAAATGAACTTAGCAAATATGACCAAGATGAATAATTGACTTTGTATGTGTGAGTGAGTGAGAGTTCTTCACATCACACGCTTCTGACAGTGTCCTACTTATTGACGTCTTCTCACAGGTCTTCACCTAGCGCCACTTCACAGCTAGCTACTGCTGCTGTAGCGGCATGTTCAACGGCGTTGCCGTTACTCACTTACTTATCAGTGTCTTTTCGCTTTTTTAATCTTATTTCAGCCGCTTGGGTAACTTTATTTCCTAACCCTTTTCCTAACCCTTTATTTTATTTTCGTGTTTGGACTCGTCTTGCTTCGTCTTTGTTTGTGTACAAAAAAAAAGCCAGTGAAGTTGGGGGCCCGCCAATTATGGGGGCCCCAAGCGGCCGCATACCTATGCCTCTATGTTAACACTGCCACTGCATATGCATGATGACGAGACATGGATGTCCAGATTCAAATTCCTACCATGAGGTGAAACCCATACTGATTATCATTTATCTTTGTGGTTTCTCATGCCGTCTTTTTTGTCATTGCTAATCGGAGCACAGCAAGGTCATGGGTGACTGAAGCCCGCAGATACTCCCAAAACTCTGCAAGATCGGCAGAAAATGGGCCCCATGCTGAGCACTTCTTCAATGACAAGACGTGGGTCTGCTCACACAGCAGTACAGTCACCATCTGGAGCCTCTGCTCACAGGGGACTTACGCACGGACGCACGCGGCTGTACCCTTGATTCGGGAAAGTAGGATAGCAGAGAGTTGGATGGACACTTCTTGTTTGTTTGTCGATTGTTTTGTAATGTCTCTATGCCCACATATACTGAGACAATCCTTAATTTGAAAAAAACTAAACATTTGCAGTAGGAGAACTCTCTCTTTTCCTCTTTATTGCAAAGCCAAATCGATAACATATACGTCCATAATCTCTTTTAGGAGTTAAAGCTCTAATTTCCCACCACCTTATGAACACTGGATAGAGTAGCAGTGAGTCCACACCCACTAAGTGCGTCGTTGGATTGATGAACGTCCAGGCCTGCATCACCCTGATATCCTCAGTAGCACTTAAATCAAGAAGCCCCAACCTTGAGCAGCACAAGATGTATTCAGCATCATCTGGGTTTACAACTTTACGATTTAAAAAGTTTGGATAAGGAACGGGTAATCGTATCTCCTCTGCTGTGATGGATTTACAGCGGGGAAGGGGAATAAAAAATGCAGATTGGAAAAGTAATAAAAGGGGGGGAGGGGAGGAACAGCAGGAGTGTGCGATACTGAGAGCTGCTATTAAACTTTCCCATTCACTGTAGAATCTACAGGGAAGAGGAAATCTGTGGTGCACCTCTGCAGAGAGAAGAGACCATTATTATTAATGAGCCCACATCATGATGAAGGTTGATTTGTTTTTGTACCACTTATGGTCCGTATGTCTGCGGTCATCCCAGTTCAACCCACACAAATGAAGATGCATTAAAGCCAAAAGAAAAAAACTAACGAATGTTGCTCACCTTTCTGGACCGGAAGAGGGTCGTTTAAGGGTTTAATGTAAATAAAGGTGTTATGTTACTATCTATGGCCGTATGAGGTTACACCGTGGGGACAGAGAGAGGGCTGCCTGGTGAAGCCTCCGCACTATTATGAATGTTTCCTCTGATCTGGGAACTATGGGAACAAATACAAAAGAGAAATCTTGTTATTGCCATTTTACATAACTATGAAAAACATCAGATCAATATCACTAAGGCTGAGAAGGATGAAATGATGAGAAATTAGGTAATGTATTGGACTGCAGTCTGAAGAACGTGGAAACATCAACGTTTCAGGACCGTTCTTAAAACAGGGCAAAGTTGGCAAATCCAACCACCAACCACCAATCCAACCACCAACCAGATCCAGTCCCACTAAAACGCTAAGACTCCCATGAGGAACATTGGGACAGAGCTCTCGTGATGAAGACTCCTCTCTAGATGAAAGCTGGTTGGGGGAGCTATGTGGGTTACAAAGTGGCCTTGTTCCTGCATGTGATTCCTCCCACTGGTGGTCCATCACGCGCTGCTGCGTGCTGCTATCCCATAATCAGGTGGAGGAGAGCGTCAGTGTGGGCCAGAGTTACAGCTAACATAGCGAGCAGGCTAGCTGTGTGCTGTATCGTGTTTCTAAGCACATACTTCTTGTTCCTTTGTCTCCATCTTCCCTCCCCTTCTTCTGCTGGATTTCTTCTATGATATATACTGTATTTCTTCAGTCCGTCTCTGTTCTCCTCTGTGATTGTTTCTACATCTCCTTCTTCTATCAGCGTATGACCAGGTCTTTAATCCTGAACCTCTTGTTGCCCAGCTCCCCCCTCTGTCTTCTCCTGCACAGACTTCATGTGTTATGACCTCCGGCCTATCCCTCAACTCATCTCTCTCTCACCCCCTTCTCTTTATCACTACATCTATCTCACCTTCTCTCTCCTTCTCTCTCCCTCCTCTCTTTTCTCATTGTTGTATTTTATGACTTGTGAATCACACCCTCAAGCCTATCTCAGCCTCTCTCTCTCTCTCTCATTGTCTCTCTCGTTTGCTCCTTCTTTTGTTTTATGTTTTGTGATTTCTTACCCTAAGCCTATCTGTCTCTCTCTTTCCCCCCACCCCACCCCCTCTCTCTCTGTCCCTCTCCCCCCGCGGTGCGTTACGACCCCCCAGAGCTTCTACCGTAGATTGAGGGCGTCGTTGCTCTCCGTTCCGTGGGGTGGGGGGGGGGGGGGGGGGGGGGGTGGGGGCTGAGGCTCACACGCGTCCGCTGCCCGGCCTCCGTCCACCGCGCCGAGCAGGAAGCAGCGACCAGAGCGAGCGCCCCCCGCCTCCCGGCCTGGCAGGCGTCACAAAGCAATTAGAGAAGGGCCGGGATTGGTTCTGTTGGTTAGGATTGTTGTTATTTTGAGACATGGAGGTGTGTGTGTGTGTGTGTGTGTGTGTGTTTGGAAAGTCAATCCTCAGATGGCGTATACTGTTGTCCCAGAAGATGAATGAATGGACTCACCGCCAGACGTGTTCACAAACTGGGACAGCCAACCCACAGAGACGGATGGCGTCGGCTGGTTCCCCGTTAGAGCCTTTAGAACTGGTTGGCTGGTTCCCCGTTAGAGCCTTTAGAACTGGTTGGCTGGTTCCCCGTTAGAGCCTTTAGAACTGGTCGGCTGGTTCCCCGTTAGAGCCTTTAGAACTGGTCGGCTGGTTCCCCGTTAGAGCCTTTAGAACTGGTCGGCTGGTTCCCCGTTAGAGCCTTTAGAACTGGTCGGCTGGTTCCCAGCTAGAGCCTTTAGAACTGGTCGGCTGGTTCCCCGTTAGAGCCTTTAGAACTGGTCGGCTGGTTCCCCGTTAGAGCCTTTAGAACTGGTCGGCTGGTTCCCCGTTAGAGCCTTTAGAACTGGTCGGCTGGTTCCCCGTTAGAGCCTTTAGAACTGGTCGGCTGGTTCCCCGTTAGAGCCTTTAGAACTGGTCGGCTGGTTCCCAGCTAGAGCCTTTAGAACTGGTCGGCTGGTTCCCAGCTAGAGCCTTTAGAACTCAGCAGCAAGAGCCAGCTGTCCGGCCCTTCAGCCCTCCATCATTGTATATATTATTCTTCTTATTACGGTTCATGTGTATATAGAGTGTCTTTTTATTACATTTTTTATTTTTGGAAATTATCTTATTTTTTTTTTTTACTTGGACTTGTGTTCTTGACGGCAGTACTTGCTTTATTGTTTATTGTTTACATATGTGAAAATGTATTTGGCAATAAACCTTTTCTGATTCTGATTCTGATTCTGATCTAGGCCCCGTCAAACCCAGCATGCGCGATTGTGGGGGGGGGGGGGGGTTGGCTCGTTCGGGGGGCCGGACTCAGAGTTACGGGGGCACTGGCCCCCCCCTGGCCCCCCCCTAGAACCGCCACTGCATGCAACGCTCCTTTCAGTGCCATTCATCACTCAACAAGGTGCCGCCGTCCACTTCTGGCTAATTCTCCCACCCTCCAGCCCCCCCCCCCCCCCCCCCCCCACACCCCTTCACCCTCTACCCCCCTGTGCCGGCTGTTGTAAATGTGAACGCTGATGGGATGTGAAAACTTTATTAGCCGGCCACAGCGGCGGCCACAGTCAGGCTCGGCGGGACGGGGTCCTTCTCTGTCTCCCTCAAAATATATCTCATTATTCTATAGTCTCATTATTCTATAGTCTCATTATTCTATAGTCTCATTATTCTAGACATATTATGTTCAATGTTGTCTGTCTTCTTCTCTCTCACTTTCTATTGCTGCATGTGTTTCTAAGCACATCCCTCTGGTTCCTTTGTGTCCATCTTCCCTCCCCTTCTTCTGCTGGATCTCTTCTATGATATATACTGTATTTCTTCAGTCCGTCTCTGTTCTCCTCTGTGATTGCTTCTACATCTCCTCCTTCTATCAGCGTATGACCAGGTCTTTAATCCTGAACCTCTTGTTGCCCAGCTCCTCTGTCTTCTCCTGCTCAGACTTCATGTGTTATAACCTCCGGCCTATCCCTGTCCTCATCTCTCTCTCTCTCTCTCTCTCTCTCTCTCTCTCTCTCTCTCTCTCTCTCTCCCCCCTTTCTCTTACTTTATCACTTACAGCGGCCCCCTGGGGTCACATAGTAGGACAAAAATAACTTGATGTGTAAGTCCATGTGCACGGTTTTGTAAACCCTTCCCTCGGATTCCGAATCTGTGCGCACGGATTTGGTCCGTTCTACACAGCGGTAATTCCCCATGAGCATTGTGATGAGTACAGGATGAGGCAAACATGGAGTTTCAGTCAGAGATTTGTTTATTTTTTAACAAACATTCAAATGTCATCATCATTTGAAGAGATAAACCCCACATTCAGCCATTCATACTGTACAGATGCCGGTCTGAATCACGTAGGCGTTCGCCGTCACAATGCTCATGGGAAAGCCCTGCTGTGTAGAACAATCCAAATGCGTGCACCCGGATTGGGTAAACCATGCACACGGTTTCGGAATGCGAGGGAACGGTTTACAAAACAGATTTACCCATCAAGTTATTTTTTTCTACCATGTGACCCCAGGGCGGCTCTGTACTCTTACTTTATCACTACATCTGTCTCACCTTCTCTCCCCTCCTCTCCCCCCTCTCTTTCCTCATAGTATTTTATGTCTTGTGATTCGAACCCTCAAGCCTATCTGAGCCTCTCACTCTATCACTCTCTCACCCTCTCACCCTCTCTCACTCTCTCACCCTCTCTCTCTCATTGTCTCTCTGCCTCCCTCTCTCATTTTATTGTTTTTTAGTTTTATGTTTTATAATTTTTAACCCTCAAGCCTATCTGTCTCTTTCTTTCTCCTCTCTCCCCCTGTCCCCGTCTCTCCCCTCCTCTCTCCCCGTCTCTCCCCTCCTCTCTCCCTCTGTCCCTGTTTCTCCCATTCTCTTTGTACAAAGATAGCCTCGATGCTATCTATGTGTTAGCCCCGGTGCCATCTACGTGTTAGCCTCGGTGCCATCTATATGTTAGCCCTGGTGCTATCCAAGTGTTAGCCTCGGTGCCATCTATACGGCAATTCACCATGACGTCACACTATGTTCTTCCGGGTGGCAAAAGCCGATGCGTTCGCCGTTGGCACCACTAGTAAACAAACCCTTCCACGATCGAAAAAACAGAGTAAATGGCTTGAATTAATGATTTTCTTCTTGCGGGGTGCTACGGGACGTCTCATTAATATATATATATATATATAATATATTATATTATATTAATATAGTTTTCGTCATCGTTTCAACTTCAGATCAACAACAATGTTTTGTTGACTGTGTGACATAGTCTTTATTGTTATTTATTTATTTATTATTTATTATTATTATTTGTGTTTACAGCCGGCTGGATGGCTTCTGGTCAGTGGTAGCCGCTCGTTCTGCCACCCGGAAGTGTCGTTACGGCTATTGTTTACTAACATTCTGAAATGCCGTATATGT
>NC_140288.1:13030662-13060662 GCF_964030765.1 Micromesistius poutassou
CCCCGGTGCCATCTACGTGTTAGCCTCGGTGCCATCTATATGTTAGCCCTGGTGCTATCCAAGTGTTAGCCTCGGTGCCATCTATATGTTAGCCCTGGTGCTATCTACTTGTTAGCCTTGGTGCAATCTACGTGTTAGCCCCGGTGCTATCCAAATGTTAGCCTCGGTGCCATCTATATGTTAGCCCTGGTGCTATCCAAGTGTTAGCCCACAGTGCAGGTACGTATCTGAACCTTCAAATCGTTTTTGTGGGTATGGGACCGAGCCAGGCCGGGCTTATTAGTTTAACCAATAAAGTTCCCAATATGTCTGGGAGAGCGGCAGAGCCAGGGTTGCCAACTCTCACACATCTGGCGTGACTCTCCCGATCTCATGCTGTCACGCACACGCAACAAATGTTAATTTTCTGTCGATGACTAGACCAGCCTAGACCAGACCACAGCGCATTGCTTTTAATGAAAGGGAGTTTAAGACATCTCCCTACAACGTTCCCACAGCAGTATTGCCCGATCGCTATTGCAGCGCTGCCACAGTCTCTCCCCCCCCTGTCAACAATTCGATTTTTACAGTCTCACTCCAGCCAAAAATCTGAAGTTGGCAACCCCGCTGACCCAGTATGCCAATGTTAGTTTAGGAAATCTGGTTGCTTTATGCATTGTTAATTGTTAATATCTGAGCCGTATCAACTAACATGCGCCTCTGTGTGAGGAAACAGAAACAGATCTGACTAGAGAAATAGTAGACGTGTTGTAAACGTGTTGAATATTGATATCAACGATCTAATAGTGTGAAATATTGTCCAATGTCCAGCTATTACACCAAGACTATTTGGTTTGCAAAATGATATCAAAGAATATATATCAAAGTAACGTCACGGCTGTGCGCTTCTATTACACCTTCATTAACCTTTTTAATTAGGCTAATATAGTTATAGGCACGAATAATAAACAATCGTAATGTTGAGAACTCTTCTGTTAAACCTTCATTACCCTTTATAATTAGCTTATATTTATAGGAACGAATAATAAAGAATAAAGCTGTTCGTCCTTGTTTGTGGCGGCTCATGCACAGACCAGATGGTTGTATTTGTCTAAGTCTATACACTATAGACCTAGACTATATATTCATATTTAGTATGTACACATGAACCTCCTAAGATGGTGCAATTTGATTGGTTCGCTATCTCAGGATATTTTTTGAGATTGAGATCTCAAACTCGGGATATTGTTTTCGGAGTGCACGTGACGGTCTCCTCATGTCACCTCAGATTCCGTGATTAGTGGGGAATAGCCTATTTCCCACTATTCACTTCGACTTCTGTGAATAAGGGCTGCCTTCCCTGGTGAGGGGGGGTGGAGGGGGGGGCTCTAGTGCATAGAGTAGGATGTGGTCCAGAGACATCAAATGCCTTGGAAGAGGTGGTTCAATGTGAACATGATAACACTGTACACTTGCTTGAGTTGTAACGATAAGTGGACCTAAATCTGCATTAGGCAGTTGTTTTGTTTCAAACTGAATTTAAACGTCAGATCTTTGTAAGTGGATAAATCAAACAAGCATTTACACTAAAATCGGTCACGGGGGGGCTCCAAGGTTAACTGATATTCACAACCCTTTATTGACATGCTGTGCTCAGCACTAATAACTATTTGGAGGCAGAGGCTTACAGTTAGGCCTGAGGTGGGATGTCTGTTTCTCAAGCTCACAAGACAAAGCTCGTCAGGCGAAGCAAAAAGGCCTCTCACCCCGACTCTGAACAACGTTCCACCGATGAGTGAGAGCGGAACGACAGACTCATCGCTTTGCTTCTATCAGAATCCAGTCACATCTCCATTTCCCCTCCCTCTCCCTCTCTCTCTCTTTCTCTTCGTTCACTGCCTCGATTTTCCATCTGAAACAATCAAGTGATCTAAACATGGAACAAAGGAGCGGAGATTGGAGGTCTTTCCCCTCTCCCACGCCCCCGTGTTAGCGGGCACGAGGGCTTTGTGGCCCCCCCTCCCTCTGTCTGAATAGCATTATAATCACGCTAAGATTTGGCCATCTTAGCGGGATAATGTCACTGCACCCGTTCTGACGCACTCTGGGGTAATGCGTTGACGTCGGCATGCTCTCATCCTTTCGGCCTGACAGTGTTTGTTTAGCATAATTGTAATTACCGTGGTGGACAGGAAGGGGCCTCTTCCCCTGGGGGGGGGGGCGGGGGGGAGGGCGGGGGCTCTCCTGAGCTGGTCTTCCTCAATGGGCTGTGGGGACTGACTCCATCTCTCCAGCGATCACTCCACCGTGTGACGGATCAGACGTTCTGCTGAGCGTTTCTTTCCTCCACCCGGACGGAGAATGAGGAGGGAGGACAGGAACCCACCGGTGGAGAAACACACATCGGTTGATGTTTTTTATTTGAGGTGCTGACCAAACACTTTGGTAAAAAAAAAGACACTTTAGAGTTTGTGTAACTTTACTGGCACAGTTGGCTTTTCCAGTTGCTCACCTGATTATTTATTGTGATGATTTCCCATCCTGGCCCGCGGCCCAGGTCCACACTATGATAAGATGTATAGCTACCGTGGAATAGAGTAGAATCCATTATCAGGTGGAGTGTGGTGTGTTTCAGTCACAAAACAAAACTTTCCAGAATTACCATTCTTTCCTGAATTACAATTGCGTTCCTACACTGGAATATCATATGGTATTATTTACTTCTTGGAGTGCCTCACTGCTGTGGAGAGTCAACTGCCGACTGTACACACAGTCTGCAGCCCAGAGCGACGACTGGCTTAACACACTGGTCAACAGCGAGGACCCTCTGCACATTGTTTACAGAAGAAGCAGAAAGGTTCTCGTTTAATGAATATCCCCCAGCTCCCTGGGATTTGAGTTTTTATAATCGGACCAATCACACCACATGTCTCTGAGTGGAAATGGAACCAGAGACCAGAGATATGAGTTGTGCGCCGAGAGACAGTATCAGCCAAACAGAATCAGAGAGACAGAATCAGTTTGCGGTAGATTAGCTCTTCCTCACCACACAGAGATAACTGCTCCTCGGTCAGTGATGGAGCCCGTGGTGGAGAAGAGGACAGGAGGGTGGGTGGAGGACTGGAGGGGTGGGTGGAGGAGAGGTAGAACTGCGCAGGCTTCTTTCACTCCTCTGATCTCAGAAGGTCCATTTTTATCTACATTGGAAGCACAAACAAACAGCCTTTACTAAACCCTGGCATGCAGTCTGTTGGGTTGTGCTCTCCTCCCCCCTTCGCTGACCCCTTCACAAAATGATGTTATGTGCACAAAAATCTGCAATGATGTGCTGTTACAGAGAGACAGCTGTGATGAGGCAGGCGCCCTGCTCTGGATGTGTCTGGGTCACATGCTTTAGGGGCTTTGTGTCCTTGTGTGTGTGTGTGTGTGTGTGTGTGTGTGTGTATGTGTGTGTGTGTGTGTGTGTGTGCTTGAGAGTCTGCATTCATAGGGATGTCTGAATCTGTGTATGTGTGTGTGTGTGTGTGTGTGTGTGTGTGTGCTTGAGAGTCTGCATTCATAGGGATGTCTGAATCTGTGTGTGTGTGTGTGTGTGTGTGTGTGTGTGTGTGTGTGTGTGTGTGTGTGTGTGTGTGTGTGTGTGTGTGTGTGTGTGTGTGTGTGTGTGTGTGTGTGTGTGTGTGTGTGTGTGTGTGTGCGTGCGTGTGTGGGTGTGTGTATTTTGTATTTTTGCAAATCAGAAATTGTAGGTATGTCTGTAAACACATTTCTTCCTGTGTGTGTATGTGTGAATCATCATGTGTTTTTGTGCATGTGAGAGTCTGTACGTACGTGTACGCGTGTGTGTGTGCGTGTGTGTACGTGTGCGTGTGTGCGTGTGCATATTCTACTTTATGCTGCCCCTGCTCAGCGGCTGTCATCACAAGTGTTGCATCGCGGCTAAATTTAGCGGAACGAGAACACACAGCGCAGCGCTTGGTAGCAGCGGAGACAGGCTGCCTCCCGATCGATACCGGATCACTAGGATCACCAACCCCCCCCCCCCCCCCCTCCCACCGCGTCCTATATATAAGAGAGGCCCTCCCACCGTCTCCTATATCTAAGAGCGGCCCTCCAGCCCCTCCCACCGTCTCCTATATACAAGACAAGACACATCATAAAAACACCACCTGCCCCCGGGCATCGCTCCGCCCGGACAGAGGGACAGAGGGATCGAGGGACAGAGGGACGGCCGGACAGAGGGACAGAGGGGCGGAGGGACAGAGGGACAGAGGGACGGCCGGACAGAGGGACAGAGGGATCGAGGGACAGAGGGACGGCCGGACAGAGGGACAGAGGGGCGGAGGGACAGAGGGACAGAGGGACGGCCAGACGGAGGGACAGAGGGACAGAGGGACGGCCGGACGGAGGGACAGAGGGACGGAGGGACGGCCAGACGCGGAGGGACAGAGGGACGGAGGGACGGCCGGACGGAGGGACAGAAGGACGGCTGGACGGAGGGACAGAGGGGGGAGGGACAGAGGTGTGGAGGTGTGTGGGCCACAGAATGCTCCCGTTATGCCAGCAGTAGTTGACCTCTGGAGGTTGTTCCCCAGCGCTGCTCGATGCCATAAATCACCCGCTGGTTCCAGAAGTCGGCGGAGATAAATCAAGTCGCTTCGTTCGGAGATTAAACGCCCTGAAATCGCCTCATAATGCGATGCAGAAAAAAACCTGGCGTGAAATACATGCTCCTGGGTTTGGAGGATTGGACTTTGTGCGTGTGCGTGTGTGTGTTTGTGTGTATGTGTGTTAGATAGTCTCTAAGGGGACATTTGAATTGCAAAATAGAATTTGTGGTCCATTGTGTATGTGAAGGTATGGTGTGTGTGTGTGTGTCTGAAGGTATGTTGTGTGAGACAGTGCAGTGTATGTGAGACAGTGCAGTGTATGTGAAGCAGTGCTGTGTACGTGAGAAGAGAGTAAAAATAAATCGGAAATAAAAACACTGGACTATTTTTCTTTAAATTTCATTACACATTTTCATTACATCATTGTTATTATCAGTCCTCCACTCACCCCTCCTGTTCTCTCCTCCACCCACCCTTTGCAACATTTTAACAGATGCGATACACAATAATGATGTATTATATTAATCACAACTGCTTTTTCTAGAGCCGTCCGCATGTGAACTCAACGGGACTTAACGACTGGAGGTCACCAGATAAAAATGTAAAGGTAGTGGATGTGAAGCAATAATTGCACAACTAAACGCTCAATAAATGGATGATGTGGCCAAGAATAGAGATCATTTGGAGGTAGGTCTAATGGTCTGACATGCTAATGGAAACCTTTGACCCTGACATGCATGTGTAGTCGGGGAACTGGGGTGGATTCTAATCAATATTCGCTGAATGCTCCCCCCCAAGACACACACCTTTGATTTTAATGACGGTGTTGTGAGGGGTAAAGGGCAATGGCTCATTATGTTTGGATGTATACAGGTCTCCACGCCAAATAAAGGGTTAAAGCACACTTGGGCTGACGATGTAACATATGAATATATATGTAATGTAATGTAGTAGTGAGCTGCAATGAGCAGAAGCCCTCCGAGCCTGAACCACCCCCTGGTAGGAGCTGGAGGATGTGGCCGGGGGGGGAGGGGGAATAGGGAGAGGGTGGGGTCTAAGTATGCTATAGTGTAGTATCTCTCTTGTTCGAGTGTAATGAAGCGGCATGTGGATTCTCTGCCTCCCCTGGTCTCCATAAACACCCCATGTCCCCATAAACACCTGTTTCCATAAACACCCCATGTCCCCATAAACACCTGTTTCCATAAACACCCCATGTCCCTATAAACACCTGTCTCCATAAACACCCCATGTCCCCATAAACACCTGTTTCCATAAACACCCCATGTCCCTATAAACACCTGTCTCCATAAGCACCCCTTGACTTGGTAAAAATTTGACTTGGTAAAAATAGATAGAATATAGATAGATAGTCAATAGATAGTCTTGTCAGGGACCTAATAAATAAGTCATAATAAGTAAATTAAATGATAGGGCATACATGATGATATCTATGACAATAAAAAGACAATAAGAGACATGGGCTCGCATGGGGGAGATATACACACCCGTTCTCCATAAACACCCCGTGACTCCATAAACACCTCTCTCCATAAACACCACATATCCCCATAAACACCACATGTCCCCATAAACACCCCTGGTCCCCATATACACGTCTGTACCACACACACACACACACACACACACACACACACACACACACACACACACACACACACACACACACACACACACACACACACACACACAACACCAGCAGAACCACACAACCTTGCACGCATACACACAATCTGCACAAACACAAACTGCACACCCTGGTCCTGCACACACACTCAAGTCCCCACACACACAGCTGTGTCCTCCCCCCCCCCCCCCCACACACACAGCTGTGTCGTCCCCCCACACACACACAGCTGTGTCCCCTTCCCATATATACAGCTGTGTCCCCCCCCCCCCCAAACACACACACACACACACACACACACACACACACACATGTACCCCTGCTCGCATACAGCTTCATATCAGCACGCGAACGTATCTGCAAACACCCCCCCCCCCCCCCCCCCCCCCCCGCCCCCCATAGTCATGGCCCCCCACACACAGTCACACCCAGACACACAAGCCTTGCACACATACACACCCCCACCCCACACACAAAATCTTACACACACACACACACACACATCCTCCACCCCACCCACAAAACCTTACACACATACACACCCGTCCCCACACAAATCACAGTCTGGCCATGGTTTTGTGAATGAATCGGCCACACAGCGAGGGTTTAAAAAGGGTCCACTCAACAGCTATGAGGACACTCCTCACCCCACCCCTCTCCACCTGGGCTCACTGAAGGGCCATCGTTACTCTAGAGCAGGGGTGGGGAATGTACGGCCCACGGGCCGGATACGGCCCACCAGAGCCTTTCATCTGGCCCACGGAGGCAAGGGCCTGATTTTTTTATTTTTATTAAATAAAATGTTAACAAAGCATATAGCCTAGCTTACATGGCATCCACCAAGAAACGAAAGGTTGATAATGAATGTCGTGTTTTCCAAGAAAAAATGGACTGATGATTACTTCTTTGTTGAAGTAAAGGGCAGGCCAGTTTGCCCTGTGTGTGGAGAATCGCTCGCTGTAATAAAAAAGACCAACCTGGAACGTCATGACAGTACTAAACGAGGCTAAGTGAATGATGGGCAGTCACGCAATGACAAAATAAACGCACTTAAGCAAAGTTTGGGTGCCCAACAAGCAGCTTTCACTAGACCAAATTTTAAAATTGATATGGCCCTTGATGTCAAAAAGGTTCCCCACCCCTGCTCTAGAGGGGTCATCGTTACTCTAGAGGGGCCATGGTTACTCTAGAGGGGTCATGGTTACTCTAGAGGGGTCATCGTTAGTCTAGAGGGTTCATTGTTACTCTAGAGGGGTCATTGTTACTCTAGAGGGGTCATCGTTACTCTAGAGGGGCCATGGTTACTCTAGAGGGGTCATGGTTACTCTAGAGGGGCCATGGTTACTCTAGAGGGGTCATCGTTACTCTAGAGGGGCCATGGTTACTCTAGAGGGGTCATCGTTACTCTAGAGGGGTCATCGTTAGTCTAGAGGGGTCATTGTTACTCTAGAGGGGTCATCGTTAGTCTAGAGGGTTCATTGTTACTCTAGAGGGGTCAGCGTTAGTCTAGAGGGTTCATTGTTACTCTAGAGGGGTCATTGTTACTCTAGAGGGGTCATCGTTACTCTAGAGGGGCCATGGTTACTCTAGAGGGGCCATGGTTACTCTAGAGGGGTCATCGTTACTCTAGAGGGGCCATGGTTACTCTAGAGGGGTCATCGTTACTCTAGAGGGGTCATCGTTAGTCTAGAGGGGTCATTGTTACTCTAGAGGGGTCATCGTTAGTCTAGAGGGTTCATTGTTACTCTAGAGGGGTCATTGTTACTCTAGAGGGGTCATGGTTACTTTAGAGGGGTCATGGTTACTCTAGAGGGGCCATGGTTACTCTAGAGGGGCCATGGTTACGTTGTGGCCTCTGGACGTTGGTAATGGTCACTGGTTACGCCTCTTGCCCACTGTACACGTCCGTCGATGGATGGGGGCTTTTTGACGCATCTATGTGTTTTCCCGGGTTGTACAACAAAGGCGATTTCATTGGACAGTGCACTTGCGTATATTTGCATAACGCGATCTGATTGGGTGACGGATCGGTCGCTGCCTGAAAAGTTAAACTTTTCTCAACTTTTGGACGCAAGAGACGGAGCCGACTTGACGGATGGACCCACAATGCATTTCGGGAGCGTCCCATGCAAAGTCAATGAGATCCGTTGACGGACGTGTACAGTGGGCAAGGGGTGTTAGTGTCCGTCCGGCCCAGAAGGATATCCAACTTTCTGACCCAAAGGACTGACTCTGGGTAAGGAATGTATGTAATGTGTTGTGTGTGTAGTGTGTGTGTATTGTACATCTACATTCACACATGTCTGTCAGTAGTGTCCGTCTGTCCCCCGTCTGGCTGACTGTTTGTTTCTCTGAGGTGGAGCGCGATGGCTCCAGGTTAAGTCTCCATCAGTAGATAAGATGCAAATCATTCCCAATGTAAACAAAACAGTCTCTTAACCAACATGACAAACTGCTGTTGCTGCTGCGTCCAGGGCCCGAGGAGACACTGAGGCTGAAGACCAGCCTCACCTCAGTGAGGAGACACTGAGGCTGAAGACCAGCCACTGGACGATGGTGAAGATACTGAGGTGATGAGAAGGTAATACAGTAACGTGGAGAAGGTAATACAGTAACGTGGAGAAGGTAATACAGTCACGTGGGGAAGGTAATACAGCAACGTGGGGAAGGAAATACAGTAACGTGGAGATGCCCTCAGGCTCTTCAGGCATATTTTTCAGGCATTTTTTAAATATTTTTTTAATATTACATTTTATATCTTATATTTCTTCTTTTTTTTTATATATATATGCCAAGGTTGTTTCTGTGTGTAATGCTGCTGCTACACTGCAATTTCCCAGCTTGGGATCAATAAAGTAAATCTATCTATCTATCTATCTATCTAGGCAGAACCACTCCAGTGAACACAATCAGCCATTGGACATTGAACTCTGAGCTCCTCCAGCCAAGCACCTCAAATATATATTTGATATATTATAATATTTTATATTGTATATTAAAAAAAGATCCCCCTTTGGGTTACAGGAAATGAGCTGAGGATCCTTTCCTAACCGCCTGGTATATTTCTTATATTAACATTTATTAAAGATTATTATTAGAATGGGATTATTAGAATTATTATGAGAGTATCATACCTAATATGAAAATGTATTACAGATTATAATTATGGTGAGAACATCATACCTAATATTAAAATGAGAGGATTATTATTATTTTCAGAGCATGATATCTAATATTAAAAAGAGATTATTATTATTCTCTCCACTCTATTCTACTCTAATCTCCTCTCTCCCTCTATGGCCCTCCTCTCTTGTATGTCTCTCTCTCTCCGGCCTTCTCCAGCTCAGGTGTTGGTGGTATGATGAGGCTCTGTGCCTTGGTTGGAAAATACCATGTGGTTTCGAACTACATCTGCGTTGCCAGAAGACATTCTGCATTCTATTCACTATTTATTTGAGCAGAAGCATTTAGCAGACTTTGCTTCCATTTTAAACGTAGTGCATTAATGTGCAGGTATTCAAGGACTCCTACAGCTTCGACCGTGGAAACCTGGGTTAGAACTCAACACCCTCTGGCTGTGCATCAAACAGCCTCTAGCCCAATCCCCCATGGATGTTGAGATCGGTTTAAATGCTGTGTTGGCAATCAGGAACGCTTCATCTGCTAACCGATTTTCGATTTTCACAATGCCATGTTGTTTTCAACCCCTCAAGCATGTAAATAATAAAATAACAAATATGAAAAGATTGTGATTGAGAGCCCGATTCAGCGATTGTTGCTGTCAAACCAGCAGATGCACGGCGACGGAGAAGTGATCAATCAAAGGGTTTTTGCGGGCGCCGTCAGGGGCAACCGATTCATTGATCCACACAGCGGAAGACTTGATGGTTCCTTTTCTTCTTCTATGTTCTGTTCTTCAGCTTGGATCAGAGCCCTCCTCCTCGGGGGTCAAACATCAGAGTTCAAAGGTCAGCGCTGTAGGACCGCCCAGCTCTCCATCAGCTGTCTCATTGGTCGCTGAACGAGCTCGCAGAGAACGGGTTTGAATCGCACACAGAGAACCAAGGAGGACTCATTGAACACTTTGGGGACCAGATAAAGGCTGTGCAGCCAAATCATTTAGTCGGAGGACAGCTAACCAATAATTAAAACAATCCAGACGTGAGAAAAACAAACAATTCATTAAAAGCGGATTAGAGCTGACAGCGCTTTGGCAATATTTCTTATTTGGAAAAAGCGTGTTTGAACCAGATATCAGATATCTATGAATATCGTAGGCAGTAGGTAAACTCAACACAGACCACACAGCACAGATCTTAAGTGAGTCTCCTCAGTACCACTTATCACCTTGTCGTTGTCACGCCCTGATGGCCGCCGCTCTTCCGGACATTAGAATGACGGTGTAACCACGGTAACCCTTCAGATGGAGAGGTCTACACAACAGGCCGGGGTCTGTGGTCGCTCTGTGTGTGTGTGTGTGTGTGTGTGTGTGTGTGTGTGTGTGTGTGTGTGTATATTTGTGAGTGTGAGTGTGAGTGTGCATGTGTGTATGTCCCAGTGGTGCTCAGGACATTTGATGAGATGTTTCAGTGAATTGGTCTTGGGAGCGATCAGCGGTCAGCAGGGGGGGGGGGGGGATAAACCAGGGACAGATGAGTCCATTCCTCTGGAGAATGAGGTGAAGCCCGGTCTGTGATTGGCTGCTCGCTGCGGGGTCTGTGATTGGCTGGTCGCCGCGCCAACTTCATCACGGCAAAGCGCTCTGCACATGTAAGGAGGAATTGCTGAAGCAAAGATGGCTATATGCTGTATATTACATATATATATATATGGGGAATCCCACCATATAGAAGCCATCAATCTCTCCCCCTCTGAAGGCCTCATCGCTCACCCTGACCCACTAGTTTCTGGAGGGGAAGCAATTCCACCCAACACCTCCTCCTCCTTCTCCCCCGTCTCCTCCTTCTCCCCCCGTCTCCTCCATCTCCTCCTCTTCTGTATAAATACAGTGGCGCAGGGTTCACTACAGAGCAATTATGTTTGGTAAAAGTCAAGTCTGGTAAAAAAGTCCAAACACAGACTGATGCTACTACACACTAGCAACACACCACTGACTCGGTGGGGGGTGTCCATGTTGTAAGACGATGTGTGCTGTGGCAGAAGATAAGTAAGTCTTGGTGGCAATCATTTTCTGCCAAAAATGTTGGGAACGACCGCTGTAAAACATTAAACACAAGTGACCTTATCCCCCATTGGTTGAACAGGAACAACATATTGTCCTGCTTCATACAGAGGGCCACGGGTTCCATGATGAGAGGAAATTCCAGAGACAACATCAGCCATTATGGTGCCGTGCAGCGAGTGAAATGATTGGACGCGATAGTGGACGCGTCGAGAAAGGGAGACAGCTCTTACGAACACCGTCAGTTTGTCAACATGTATTACTATTCCTTGTCCGGCAGATGATCCCATCCAAAGTGACTAACAGTTCAGATCCCAATTCATTAAAGCTGCTGTTTGTAAGATTCAAACAGTACAGATAGAGGGAGGAAAAGAGCGAACGAGAGCGAGATTAATAACTAAATAAAAAGCGGCCTCCCTCTCTGCTCCCTCATTTCTCCACCTGTGGATGAAAGGCAATATGGATTCTCCGAAACCAATCAACTAAAAGATGCCGTGATTGGTCAGAAATGGGCGGGGAATGCTCTTAAATCTCAATGTTCTCATACAGAGGCAGGCGCAGTCGACTAGAAACAGATAATCTCACAGCACATTTCTCTCACTAATAGCTGACGAATGACTTTGCCATTTCTCACAAATTCCATTAAAAAGTAATAGCTGTTAAATCTTAGCTAGACCACCTTAAAGGAGCAGTCATGGTTGAGAAGTCTTGCCCAAGGTAATGTAAGTCGGGTAGGTAAATAATTAAGTAAGTAAGGCCTTATTTATATTATAACTTTACAAACAAAAAGTTACAAAGTGCTTGAAGGATGAAGAACAAATCCAGAGAAAAATTAACTATAACATAGAATGATAAAAGAACAGGAACAATAACACATAGCGGTCCAATAAGAGCCCAGCGCTCGTGAAAAGTAAGGTGTGTTTTTAGAAGTTTTAAAAACCCTGAACACAAAGGGAGCCGTATCAGAGGGGAGCGAAAGAGGAGGAGCCAAAACAGAGGAGGAGCTTCTGAGGGGAGGTCAAAGTTCTACAGTATGAGTTGCATTCGTATTATTAGTATTTAAAAACAGACCTTGGTTTGTCAGGCAGCCAGTTAATCAGGTCGGGGTCAGTCGTCTGCCTGGCTGGGGTCCGGGTGCTGGGGTCCGGGTGCTGGGGTCTGGGTGCTGGGGTCTGGGTGCTGGGGTCCGGGTGCTGGGGTCTGGGTGCTGGGGTCCGGGTGCTGGCGTCTTTGTGCTGGGGTCCGGGTGCTGGGGTCCGGGTGCTGGCGTCCGGGTACTGGGGTCTGGGTGCTGGGGTCTGGGTGCTGGCGTCCGGGTACTGGGGTCTGGGTGCTGGCGTCCGGGTACTGGGGTCTTTGTGCTGGTGTCCGGGAGCTGGGAGCTGGGGTCTGGGTGGGCAGCTTGACGGAGGACCACTAACCAATAACTAAAACAATCCAGACGTGAGAAAAACAAACAATTCATTAAAAGTTCTGAATTGGAGCGGATTAGAGCTGACAGCACTTTGGCAAAATTTCTTATTGGAAGAGAAAATACAGCGTGTTTTGAAGCAGCTTTGAATACGGGGTTTAAATGTGTCTTTTTGATTGGAGATTAAACTTGAAGGTCAGCTTCATGGAAGGACAATCTGGTCAGTGAAGACTGAGTCAAGGTGACTCGATAGGGCCTCAGGCCTGAATACTAATTCACTTTGGTTTGGACTCAAAAAAGCCATCAAGTCCTTGATTGCAAACACAGAGTTGTGAGGAAGAGGCAGATATGCAGGTAGTTTTGCAGCAGAAGTTATTTATACTGAAGACAGGTACAGCTGGGTGTCATCAGCCCGAAGACGGTAGGAGAAGATCCTAACCTCTCCACAGTCCTTTCACACTCAATCAGTGTAAATCATCTCCTAACAATATAACTTCTAACAAATGATGTGCACATATATGACAAACATGGTCATTAGTACTCAATGGCATCCGGCGTGTCCTGTGTTCTCACTCGTGTCCTGTCTCCTGTGTCCTGTGTCTTGTTTCCTGCACCCTGTGCCCTGCCCTGTCATGTGTCCTGCTCCTGTCTCCTGTCTCCTGTGTCCTGTGTCTTGTTTCCTGTGTCCTGTCCTGTGTGAATAACGGGGGCTTTGTGTCTCCTGTCCTCGGGGAGAGAATGTTCCAAGGACAGTCTTATCTCCAGGCCGCACGGTGCAGCAGCACCAGCCCTCCGCCCGCTGCTCTCAGCAACGCAATCACACTCTAGTAGCCAGTGAATTACTTTGAACAAAACAAATGACTCCTACCACTCCAAGACAGAGATAGGGGTGGGGGGGCATCGGGAAATAGAAAAACAAAACAAAAGGATGGAAGGGGAAGGGAGTCGAGTTAATCTTGGTCCCGAGCCGGGATTATAAAGTCACGCTTCTTCTGGAGAAGAATAATTGAGGGAGTGAACAACTTTATCAAACCGACGGGGCTGGTTGGGGTGGGGGTGGGGGTGACAAATAATGACGACAGGCTTTTAAATTTTCTTTGTTCGTTGGTCCAAAACGTAATGTTATGGCCTATGGGGTAGCCGTAGACTTCTTACATCTCATTTCATTCAAACCAGAAATGCCCAACCCAGGAGAAACAGCCATAATAATGTTTCATAGTGTTTATTAGTCCTAATGCCCTCCTTCATCATATAAAGTATACCTTCAAAGAATTTGCAGGACATCATTTTTCGTTTGTTTCTGTAGGTATGGGATTCTCATTCTGATCTTGAAGAGGAAAGTTGTGGAATCAATGTTCTAAGGTAAAGAAAACAAAATGCTTGTTATTTTACTGGGGTTGTACACGATAATATACTTATGTATGCATACTTAATATAACATTCAATTTCTGCCCAAATTCTTTGCACTGCTTTGTGTGGTACTGTGAAAGGATGGCTCAGCATATGGAGCCCTGACTTGGCCTTGATTGATAAGAATAACAGAATACTCCTCTCCATCATTTGGATGTCCCTAGGATCACATAAAACCTTGAATGATTATTAGCTCTATTTTCCGACGGTTGACTGGATTCACCGAGCAGCATTGCTTATCAGTCCTGCAGTCAGTTCACCTGAGTGAAGAGAAGAGGGAAAAAAGTTTCCAATGTGCCAGATTAAATCTCACCAGACCTCCCCACTCCCGAACCGGTCTGTGGGGAGAAAGAGTGGATTCGGCAGCAGGTGTCCAGGCGGAGGTCCCCACAACCAACACACAAAGGACCACCATGGAGGCTTCCAATCATCTGTAGCCCTGCACCTGTAGTCTCCCCACCCCCCCATCTCTCCACCAGAACCACCAGTCAGCTGGATAGTACTACTATCCCACCCCAAGGCAGAGGTTCTCAGTCTCTCAAATGACGCCATCATAGGCTTCGTGTTTCAGGATTGACTCTGGGACTGGAGACGCTACCGTAGCCTTTGATCCTAGTACCCTTGTGTCTCAGGCTCCTGATCATGAGGGAGAGATCCTCCTCTCAGGACCATTTGAGGAAACACGCTGGAGTCTAAATCACCTCGAGTTTCAGACCATGCTGTTGATCAGAGAGCCGGCAAGTTCAGATGTAACGGTACCAAAAGAACAGGTGCAAATCTAGAGCTCAGAGGAATATTCATAACCCTCTGGTCATGTAGTCAGGGATTTTTAGAGTTAACAAACCACCATACAGTATGCATGAGCCTAGTAGGCCTACCTCTCCCGACCAGCTAACAGTCAATATCGCAGTTAATGAAGTCGAGCGAAGCAACGAGACAGAAAACAGCAGACAGGAGAACTCTGGCCTCATGTCATATCAGAGCGTCTCTCTTGGCAGGGAACTGTCCGACCACATCCCAGTTCCAATTTTTTACACACACATTTACATTTTACATTTACATTTACATTTAGGGCATTCAGCAGACGCTTTCATCCAAACCGACTTACAATAAAAGACACGTACACACACAACACACCCCCCCCCCCCCCCCCCCCCCCACCACAAGATAGTTGTGGTTTAATTGAGTTTATGACGAGCAGGACTGGCAGGAACAAAAGAGAGGCGACCCAAATGCAGAAGAGAACTCTGGAAACGTAACAAAAGGTCTTTAAATAAGGAAGAACGAAAACCTCAGTTCCATGAGCTGGCCTAGAAAAGTCTAAAGACAAGGGAAGAACAATGCCAGAGGGACACGATGAACTGAGAAGGGAACAAAGGAGGTTAACTGGTATATAATGGGAGAGAGTAATGGGGAATGGTGCAGGTGGGAAGACTGACAGGGAAGCTCATGTGAGGGGAAGGAAGTGATTACAGACTGGAATGGCAGGATCTGTGAAGGGAGCAGAAAGTCTGGTGGATAGTGGGGAAACTAAACAACCGAATAACAGTCAGACTATGTGAGAGGACAAACTTGAATTACAGTCGGCAGCAGAGTGGTGTGGTTAGTTTAGCGTGGTTAACCTTAATGTAAAGCCACCCACTCCAATTCCCTTCCCCATTGTTCTGTGTTTCCATTGCTTTTTCCCTACAACAACAAAATGGATTCGGGAGGCAAAATAATGAGCAGCATGGAAATGGCCCAATTAAAAAGAGGAGGGGGGCATTGTTGAAAACAGAGCGTGGACATTTCAATGGCTGGGGTATGGAGGGCCACAGACCGGGGACACGTGGTCTTCGGATGGAACTATGGAGCAGGATAGTGTCATGGTTAGGTCAGCTGAAAGATTCAGGGTTGGATTGCTGTACCATGTATCTAAACACTAATAGGCTGCTGTACTATGTATCTAAACACTAATAGTCTCATGTATGTAAACACTAATAGTCCCCTGTATCTAAACACTAATAATCTCATGTATCTAAACACTAATAGTCCCCTGTATCTTAACACTAATAGTCTCCTGTATTAAAACACTAATAGTCTCATGCACCTAAACACTTAAAGTCTGCTGTATCTAAACACTAATAGTCTGCTACATCTAACCACTAATAGGCTCATGTATCTAAACACTAATAGTCTGCTGTATCTAAACACTAATAGTCTCATGTACCTAAACACTAATAGTCTGCTGTATCTAAATACTAATAGTCTGCTACATCTAACCACTAATAGGCTCATGTATCTAAACACTAATAGTCTGCTGTATCTAAATACTAATAGTCTCATGCAAACACTAATAGTCTCATGTATCTCAACACTAAAAGTTTAATGTATCTAAACACTAATAGTCTCATGTATCTCAACACTAAAAGTTGAATGTATCTAAACACTAATACTCTCTCCACACTCAGTAGTTGACTGTTGACGACGTTAACCTGACTCAGACTAATAAGGAGCACTGCCATCTAATGAGATGAAATGTGAAGAATTCACAGTCCAACAACGCTAACAAGTTGCTTCTAATTAGCTAATTAGTCCAAACATTTACAGATTCTGAGGAGGATGTGTTTCGAGCAGCATGGGTTAAAAAAATTTAATAAAAATGAAATCATCCTGGACACTTGAGAAAGAAAAAGCAATAAAAGAAGATGGGGTAAGAAGCTTCTGATGGGTTTAGACTGACCGAGGGCAGCAGAGCAGGGAAGACAATCAGCGGGCATCTCCCCGGCGACCCTCTGTCCCCCAGACCCTCCAGCCTCCATTACCATCCCCTGATTCATACCTTTGATTTCCCCTAGATCAGGTTATACATAAATAATGTGGGTTATTATAACTCTCAAGCACCCTCTTGTATTGTACTGTCCACTTGTGTGGCAGCTATACCTTCTTATATATATATTCTATATATTATATTATATAGTCCCTCTCCCTATACCTTATATTCTATATATTATATGATATAGTCCCTAACCCTATACCTTATATTAGATATATTATATTATATAGTCCCACCCTATACTTTATATTACATAAATTACATGATATAGTCCCTCACCCTACACCTTATATTCTATATATTATATTATGTAGTCCCTCTCCCTATACCTTAGATTTTTGCAGGGTGAGAGTAAGTGAATAATGTATTATTTTGCAGATATTCCACTTTGGTGGTATTTGGTGGCATTCTTTCACTTGGTAGATGAAGGTAGATTGTGCCGTTAAATGATCAAAGAATCAAAGGCAATAAAGTTTTTGTGATTTCTTTTGAATTGTGGATTTATACGCACAATTTGACTTTTAAGTAGCGACTACAAGAACAGAGTTCATTAAATAAATCCCCCCCATGTACCAGACCACCCTCGCTAAAGGAGTGAAAAGTACATTAAAGGGCTGGAGCTAATCATCAAGGGGACTCGTGGATCTTTGAGAGGGTCTCACACACACGCGCACACACACACACACACACACACACACACACACACACACACACACTCTCTCACTCTCACTCTCACTCTCACTCACACACACACACACACACACACACACACACACTCTCACTCCCACATGCACACACACACACACACACACACACACACACACACACACACACACACACACACACACACACACACACGCCAGTGTAATCCCTTAATTGAAAGGGGACCGTGGCGTTCATTAAGCGATTAAGGTTGTGGACACGAGGGAGCCATTAGCGGACACGGGGGGCGGTGGCCCCCTGGCCCGGGGCTGACCCCCAGCCCCGCCTCCTCCTCCTCCTCCCATGGGGGAGAGGGTGAGGGGGGGAAGGGTGGACAGACAGAGAGAGAGTTGGCATGGGTCTCTATAGGGGAGTATGTCGTCATGGCGATTGCCAAGCAGAGGTTCCCAGTGGAAACGTGTCTATGTCAGTCTTTATATATTGAACACACACACACACACACACACACACACACACACACACACACACACACACACACACACACACACACACACACAGACAAATCCTTTGACAAGGGGATCAGAGGATCAGCCCTCTCCAAAGCTGTGCTACTTGTTTGTTTCCCTTTGCTTTTTCTTTCCAGGTTGGGGAAGCCTTGTTGCCCACAGAATCCCCTCTAACCTCGTGTTGGAGGATGTTGTGCTGCGGCTCTGGGAGAGGACTCTGTGGGACTAATGAAGCAGCGACCATGGACACCGACGGCAAAAGAGACAGACACTGCAGTAAGTTGTCGTCTCTCAGTTGTCAGGAGTTACATTTATACTCCACCTCAACCACAAAGAGAGAGAGAGAGAGTCTATTTTTGTATGGAAGTAAATCTGTCTCATCGGATTTTGAAAATAAAAAGCCATTGATTTTCAAGCACTGAATATTTATGCATTGAAATAACATATCTGGAATTTTTGCCACTGAATTAACGCCATTGAATTTTTTGCTCTGAATATTTATGCATTGAAATAACATATCCGATTTTTTAGTATAGTCTAAATTCTGATTCATAATGCTATGTATTCATTTCAACTTCAATATTTTCAACATCCCCAAATTCAACATGCCAAATTCAGCTGCAAAATTCAAGGGACGAAATTTAGCGTTAACGTCGGGGGACCCAAGAAAGAGCAATCGATCCCAGATGCTACATCGCGGTCAAGTAAGGAGAGCGAGTGGGAATAATAAGAGCGTCACTCGTTGGATACCTGACTCTGATGCGGGAAGGCATGTGCAGAGCAGGTTTTAGCCATGTCAACGAAAACGGCTGTGATGATGGGTCTTTCTTTCTTGATACAAACGTTAATTCTAAACAGCATTTTACACAGTAGCCTATAATAGGAAATGCTCAAAGGTAAATCAACCTGACTGTAGCTTTTTATGGGGAAGCTTTTACTGAAGTTTGTGAAATAAACAATGAACTAATGCCTGTATGTGAAGTGTGCGTTTGCGCGTGTGCGTGTGCGCGCGCGCGCGTGTGTGTGTGTGTGTGTGTGTGTGTGTGTGTGTGTGTGTGTGTGTGTGTGTGTGTGTGTGTGTGTGTGTGTGTGTGTGTGTGCGTGCGTGCGTGCGCTCGTGCGTGTGTGTGTGTGTGTGTGAGATTGCAGTGACTTGGCTGGATTTGTTTGCATTTTGTTTGGATTTGTTTGCATGCAGCGTAAGGGTAATTGTAGTGGGTTAAGAGCCCAATTTATTAGGGCACCAATTTGGGGCGATCCGTGGTCCCTTTGCCTACTGGTGTGAGCCTGGGGCGATCTGAAGCCCGCTGCCCACTGTGGCACGATAGCGCAGAGCCGACAGTATTGCGCAATGAGTGACAACTGAAGCAGCAGCAGCCTGTAGCTCCAGTGGACACACGGCGTGCCTCGGGAAGAAGCAGCCGACAGCAACCTGATTTTAATTCTCATATCTCATATCATCCTCTTATCTGTATCATGCCACTCAGTGCGCAATACTGTGGGCTCGTTATGCCACAACACGAGGCATATCAACCGTTTTTGCTTCGGCCAACATGCTATTGCCCGGTGTTCAAAACTAATGCACCCATTCTCAGTGATCGATGACGATAGAAACGTTACATTTGAAGTTTGTGCATGTTTCCGCACGTGAACTACTTCATGCCTGATGCCTGTCTACGCTTCAAACTCGTGCATGTTGTAGAAAATTTGAAACAGCGCCCCCTGGGGTCACACTTTCCATGCAGAATTCGGTGTAACACCCGCTCGCTCTCCTTGCTTGACCGTGATCTAGCATCTGGGATCGATTGCTCTTTCTTGGGTCCCCCGACGTTAACACTGAATTTCGTACCTTGAATTTTGTAGCTGAATTTGGCATGTTGAATTTGGGGACGTTGAAAATATTGAAGTTGAAATTAATATATAGCATTTTTAATCTGAATTTAGACTATTGAATTTCTTAACTTTGAATATTTATTTAAATTAAGAAGAAAAAAAATCAGATACATTATTTCAATGCATAAATATTCAGAGCTAAATATTCAATGGCTTTAATTCAGTGGAAAAAAATTATGATACGTTATTTCAATGCATAAATATTCAGTGCTTGAAATTCAATAGCTTTTTATTTTCAAAATCCGATGAGACAGATTTACTTCCATATTTTTGAGTTCTTTATAGATGCGTGTCATTAGTGAGACTGAATTAACATCCTGGACCCTACAGATAGAAGGAGACAATGGGCCTCTGACCTGGAGCCACTGGGAGTCAACACCCTAATCCATATACCTTTAGATCGACATCCTGCTCCATACATCCTACGGTTGACCAATACAGGTAACACTGTAGGGGTCCCCTGTATAGATCACACTATAGGGGTCACCTGTATAGGTCACACTATAGGGGTCACCTGCATAGGTCACACTATAGGGGTCACCTGTATAGGTCACACTATAGGGGTCACACTATAGGGGTCGCCTGTATAGGTCACACTATAGGGGTCACCTGTATAGGTCACACTATAGGGGTCACACTATAGGGGTCACCTGTATAGGTCACACTATAGGGGTCACCTGTATAGGTCACACTATAGGGGTCACACTATAGGGGTCACCTATACAGGTCACATTATAGGGGTCACCTGTATAGGTCACACTATAGGGGTCACCTATACAGGTCACACTATAGGGGTCACCATACAGGTCACACTATAGGGGTCACCATACAGGTCACACTATAGGGGTCACCATACAGGTCACACTATTCATACTTTGCACGTGACGTCACAACGACTGGCTGGCGGGCAAGAACTCCAGCAATGAAACCTAGTAACCTGATCAGGACGTCGCCGGTTTTACCACACGAACGGTCATTAGGTTCCTCTTAGTCCAAATACCGCCATGATGGAAAGATTAGTTCAACGGGAGCATTTGTGCCAGGCATACACATGGCAAACTGACAAATTAGACATACATATTTTTGTACAGAATCTCCCTGCTTCTGAAATGCGCGAACATCTCTGCCCAGCGCTCATTCCACTGTGCAGATTAAATCGCGCAGCATTCTGTAACAGCAACTGTGCGATCATCCCTGCCCTCACACATTGTTGAAATCATATGCTGGATGCTTTCATCTTTTCTATGTGTTTTTTAGTGAATGATCGGGCTATAATAAGACCACATTGGCTATGTAATCGCGGACAAAAGGGGACATTTCATAGTGGATGGTGGAATAGTAACATTCACCTTTGCTTTGATTATGAAGATATTCCTGTTTTTCACCTCCCATACAACAGCGTTGTTAACCCATCCATAGGCTTTCAATTTTTGTGCGGTATAAGGTGACGGATTCTCTATGAGATGAATGGAAATATCTCCAAACTCCAAGTCTGTAGAGTCTTTACCAGCTTCAAAGTTCCAAGTATGTTTATCTTCTCTTCGTATCTAATTTTATTATTTTGTGACATATGGTCTAAATAGTTGATTGATGGAAGTATCGGAAATCTGCAAGGCTGCAATTCCCATAGTTGGCCGTTGTTCGTCGCCATTTTGCCAGCGTTTGTTGCCCTCCAGGTATCCATGGTAGTCACGTGACCGCAGTATGAATAGGGGTCACCTATACAGGTCACATTATAGGGGTGACCTGTATAGGTCACACTACAGGGGATACAGTGTTTGGATTAGAACCTCTACCAGCCTGCTGGATCCTGAAGCCACAGAACCCCTTATGTTACCACAGGCCCCGTTCACCAGAGAACAGCTGTCAGCTCTCTGACGGCTCTACTCGAGATTCATTGACAACATGTCGTCTATAGAAATGATTAATGAGCCTCTCTCAGCACACAGAGTCATTAGTCCGACACTCCGAATAGAGAATGACGTCAGGCTTTAGAATCCCAATGGAGACGAGAACCTTTCTTCTCCTAATGGGAAAGGTCAGGAGACAGGAACACACACTTTTTGTTTGTTCTGAAGAGAGGAGAGTCCAGACCTTCCACCAGGTCTGGACCAGAGAGCCTCCACCATCTACCACCCAGGTATGGACCTCCACCAGGTCTGGTCCAGAGAGCCTCCACCAGGTCTGGACCAGAGAGCCTCCAGCAGGTCTGGACCAGAGAGCCTCCAGCAGGTCTGGACCAGAGAGCCTCCACCAGGTCTGGACCAGAGAGCCTCCAGCAGGTCTGGACCAGAGAGCCTCCACCAGGTCTGGACCAGAGAGCCTCCACCAGGTCTGGACCAGAGAGCCTCCACCAGGTCTGGACCAGAGAGCCTCCAGCAGGTCTGGACCAGAGAGCCTCCAGCAGGTCTGGACCAGAGAGCCTCCAGCAGGTCTGGACCAGAGAACCTCCAGCAGGTCTGGACCAGAGAGCCTCCAGCAGGTCTGGACCAGAGAACCTCCAGCAGGGTTGAGCCAGCCTCCGCCATCTACTAGCCAGGTCTGGAACAGAGAGCCTCCACCTGGTCTGGACCTCAGGAGAGCTGTCGATTCATAAGGTATAATTGAGTATAACTTGTTAGAAGAAATACGATACATCCGTCCGCTTTGAGTGAAATGCTCTTTGAGAACATCTGTTTCTAGTCGACCGGGTCCGCCGGCTCCCGGCTCATTGCTGATCCCTCAGGGCATCGCTCTCCTGAATGGTTTGGAGAATACACCTTGACTGTCAATCACATGATGCGAGCACAGCCCTATCACAGCTCCACCACAGGAGGGTGAAACATAGAGAGGGAGGCAACATCTTACAACTTGATTTTAATCTAGGTTAATTAAGAACCATGATACCAATACCACCAAGTATTCTCCTCCATCGTTTGGGCCTTTTCTTTAGGGGCTCAACACAGAAGATCTCTCTGCTGATTGTTTGGTGCCAGTTATTTATTTGTGTGTGGCCCCTGGCTGGAGGGCCCCCGATGGGCCAGACTCACAACTAGGGCCCTCAGCCCTCAGCCCCCAACACACACATTGTGTTGTTAGAGCACCATGGTTTATGGGACTGTTCTGTCTGCCTGCTGACAAGTCCCTGGCACTGTTCAACTGTTACAACAACACTCTTTCCAAAACACCATCTTCATCATGGAATTAGGCGGAACTGCTTGTGCTATCGAGAATTTCATCATCTCTGTTTACCAATCAAATACTTTAATTAACGACCAAGGGTTAGTACGAGAGAAACAATACGATTAGAGAATGTAATTAGATCAGCCATATTGCATCTGTATCAGTGCATTAGGTGTGTGTATATGTTTCTCATGCTGGATTCGTTTTTTTTATTCTAACACTGGCATTTAAATGTGAATGCTACATGGATTCATGGTATATTCGCTCCCAACTAAAGTAAAAAGAAACAGCAAAGGTTTCCTTTTTCTTTTAATTAACAGCCGAGGCAGAGTGCTGAGTGACCCTTCTGTCTGTAGATCAATGGAACCAAACTGAACCAACAGTGGAACATGTTGAAGCTACACTAGCTCTGGGCTCTCTCTCAACACCTTGTTAGTTAGCTATAAATGAATTTCTTTGAAATAGAGGCGCTTGTTTCAAGGTTACGGCGCCTTCTCTAATGAATTACAGCTGAGTTATAAAACGGGTTATGAAGCCGACAGAACAAGAAAAAAAGAGAAACAGCCAACTCATGGAGGAAACTTTGATGTTACGTTGTGATGGTTCCTGATTGTTATTTAATGAACTGGGCTCCGTTCTTCCTCCGGGGAATCCATTCATATCAATCATTGCACCTGTCTACCATTTCTTCAGCAAAACACTTTCTTAATGGGATAGGATATGGTGAATTATGTGAGCGCATGAGAGGAACCTGAATCCTCTAAATCTGAACGTTGTCAACCCGTTTATTAATGGCACTAGATTGGAAAAAGAAGAACGTGTTTCATAAAATGATCAGCGGGGAAAATCCGAGCGGCTCACAAACCAAAAGACAAACACGTGAGTAAACAAGCACTTGGTAAACATGCACTACAGATTCGTTAGTTCTAACGCACCTCTGCTTGTTATCACCTGATTATCGAGTTCTGAGGATCTGAGAGCCTCGGAGCCTTTCAGCTCCTAAACCTCAGAGTGCAGACGCGCCTGCTCCATCTGAGGACCTGGAGGAAGACTTTGAAGACAGAGTGGTGCTGAGAGTAGGGGGGGGGGGCGGGGGGGGGGGGGGGTTGTCCAGCAGCCCTAAATGGCCAATGTCCCCTCGCTGGAAGGAAGGGGATAGGGGGGACAGTGATTCCTGTCTGTTTAGATTATCTGAGGAGGGTGAACGCCCACAAACAAGGAGCTGACAACACAGTCTGCTGACGGATAGGAGGGGGCTGCGGTTCCACTCCCAGCCAAGGCAGGTGTCCTTGAGCAAGACCACCTCTACCTGTGGGGAAGGAACCACGTCATGGTGTCAGATATGGGAAATGATGCCGTTAAAAAGAAATGGACGCCCGTCCCTCATTAGTCTCCAATAAGAGGACCCACAGGTCATGGTTTATTGACATAATATTATTTATTATCTCCAGTTACCAACAATGATTAGAGATGAGTTCTAATAAAACCTTATTGTTTTTTCATCCACTTAATCAGCTGAGATTAAATAAGAACAAGCTTATTGTTTTTGCGTTGTCATGGGAACCTCTGGTGGATAGTTCTACTGTTGTTATCTTGTATTCGTGGCCGATTAGTTCAGACTGAAGAGGCAGAGGTGTCCCATTACTGAAAAGTAACACGGACCCTTGGAACGTGTTTGACCAATCAGGATCAAGTATTTACCCATGCTGTGGTATAATGGATCTACTTCACTGTCAGCTGGATAAAGGCATCTGCCACATGACTAATTGGTCAACGCAGTAACAGTGTCTCAGGGACTAGAGAAGAAGGATGAAAAGAGCCGATCCCAGGTGGATAAAGAAGGGTTCTTTGATGTTCTCCTCCCTCATCAATGCTCTGCAGCTGGCCTGATGTTCTGCTAAGAGGGACTCTAGCCTCACCGCTGTGGTGTGAGTGTGAACACCCCAAACCAACACACCCGCCTTTAAAAGAGTTACCAGAGAGTTATATAAGTAGTTATTTGAGAGGGACGGAGAGAAGAGAGAGATAGAGAGAAAGTGAAAGGAGTTTGAGAAGCAACACGGTGGAAAGATGGCCTTGATTGATGTAATATGTGCCTCTTCAACAAGACATCTTTGACTTACATCAAAGCTAACAGTAGCTCATAGGACACTGAGTAACTAGACCTTCACTGAGCTTAAGAACGGCTGGATGAACGCCCTGTATGGGCTTTGGATTAATCTGTTTTCTGTGTCCTGACAGCTTCAGGTCCCTCAGAACCTTTTCAAGTCCTTCTAGGGAGAACATCTTTCAAAACTCTGTATTCTGTGTTTTCGTATCGACCAATAAAACAGCTTCGCCTAACGATGACCACATGACCTTGATTTACTCCTGGCTTGGTTTCCCGAACCGAGCACACATCAAAGTGTTAAAGATATATTTTCAGAAACATGCGTGGACGAGGTCTAACGTGGACGTTATGATTCCCGACGGGAGAGAGATTAACGTGTCACAGCAGAAAGTACCGACCGTTAAAACGGATTAAAAGAGAATAAAGTGCGGTTAGCAGAGAAGAGTAAAGCCTTCAGCACTGTGTGTCAGCGGGTTCTTCCTCAGACTCGTGTTGGCGGCGAAGTTATTGTCATGCAGTTATTCTTCGATGAATAGATTTTAAAAGTGAGGCGCGTCCTCCTGTTTGGTAATTTCCTAACAGAGCCTCAGGTTGAACACGCTGGTCTGAGCACCACGGTACAGAGACCGTGAAGGAGAGAGAGGAGAGAACAGGGGGATGGAGATGGGAGGGCACTCTGTCTTCCTGTCTCGTCGTGCCTTCTTCTCCCTCCACGGCCCAGAAGGAATGAATCCATAAGCACCATGTTGGGTCTCCATTTCCCCTGTCACCATCGTTTTGTTTCCGTGTTAATATTTCTCCCCGTCCCCCGCCTCTCTCCCTTCCCTCTCTCCCCCCTCCCTCACTCTACTTCTTCGTCTCTCTCCATCTCTCCCCTGAACTCTCCATGTCTCCCCCCCTTAACTCTCCCTCTCCCTCTTCTACTCTATCGTCCATCTGTCTTACCTTTCATTCACAGTTGTTGTTCTCGTCTTCTCTCCCTGTGTGTCTCTCCCTCTCTTTCTATCTCTCTCTGATGAGAGGTGTTGAGGGCCGTTAGGATGTAAGGGACACACACACACACACACACACACACACACACACAAACACACACACACACACAATTAAGCCTCAGTAAATCTCACAAACACACAGCCAATAACAAACAAAGCGTTTGCACCATGTGACACAACAAAGTGGTAGTGATCGGGGTGGTGATGGGGGTGGGGGGGGGGGGGGGGGGGGTAGTGATGTGGGGAGGTAGTGATTGGGGGGTAGTGATGGGGGGGGTAGTTATGGGGGGGTGTAATGATGTGGGGGGGGGTAGTGATTGGGGGGGTAGTGATGGGGGAGGGGGGGTGGTGATGGGGGGGGTAGTGATGGGGGGGGGGGTAGTGATGGGGGGGGGGGTCTTCCTGGCCTCATCCTTGTTGTGGTTTTGTAAAGGAGTGATTGGAATGCAGCCATTACTGTGATGGCTCCTACTGCTCAGACACACAAGGGAAATACATTAGTGCTGCTACATGACTCTCTGTGTGTGTGTGTGTGTGTGTGTGTGTGTGTGTGTGTGTGTGTGTGTGTGTGTGTGTGTGTGTGTGTGTGTGTGTGTGTGTGTGTGTGTATGATTGTTTGCCTGTCTGGTGATGATTTTTTTCATTACACACCATTTTCTGAAGAAAATGCAAATGTTGTTTGAGGGGAGAAAATCAACATATTTGTAACAGATTGTGCAAAGAAGAAAGAAAACAATTTGAATGAGATGTAAAAAAACAATAATAGTTCAAACCTTAATGTTTTGTGAAAGTGGGAGATGTTGTACAGCAGTCTGAGGCTGGGTTAGTAGGCTAGCATCCACATGGTGTATTGTAGCTATGTAGCAACATGCTTAGTCAGTAGGCTCCCTCCTCTCATCAGCACCATGCCTGGAAAAGGCAAAATCAAAAAGAGCTGTTAGCTAACCCGTGCACACACACACACACACACACACACACACACACACACACACACACTGGATCTGGGGTAGCAGAGCCGGGAGGGGGGGGGGGGGGGGGTTGAAATAAAAACATTTATTGGTCAGACAAAAACATTATTTCCCATTTGTGTTGGTGGTCAGGCAGTGAATAAATAAAACACCAAACCAAAGCAAACATCCAACCACAGGTTGTGTGTGTGTGTGTGTGTGTGTGTGTGTGTGTGTGTGTGTGTGTGTGTGTGTGTGTGTGTGTGTGTGTGTGTGTGTGTGTGTGCCAGATGGCCAGGTGTGTAAAGTTGGTCAATAAAAAAGGTGATGAACTTTTGTGCACCACAACAAGAGATGCATCACACTCCATCCTCACCCCCCTATACCTGTCTCCCCTCCAACCCCCCCACCCCCGTCTGCCCCCCCCCGCCCCCACCCCGTCCTGCTCACCCTGCCTGGGGCTGGTGATTCATCAATGGCAGGAGGAGGAGGGGAGGAGGGCAGAGGGGAGGAGGGGGGGTGAGGATTGGAGGTGGGGAGGAGGTAAAGGGAGGAGAGGGTGAGATGGGAGGAGGGGGGAGGAGGGAGGAGGGGAGAGGAGGTGAAGGAAGGCGAGGGGAGGAGGGGGAAGGGGAGAGGGGAGGACGGTGGGAGCAGAGGGGGAGGAGGGGTGAGGGGAGGAGAGAGAAGGGGACGTATGTAATGTAATGGGCATTAAATATATATGTATTATATATAAGCACCAGTTATGCCTGTATATGTAATATATAAGCACCAGTAGGGAGAATGGGGGAGGAGAGGGAGAGGGGGAGGAGAGGGGGAGGAGAGGGGGAGGGTCTGCAGGCAAAATGATGGAGAAGTCATATTTATCATGGGGTCTGGGCGCAAACATGGAATATTTATGGAGGTGCTTTAAGTCTCAGTCCCAGGTCTCAAAGTGAGGCAACCGTCATATTGGAGGGAGAGAGTTGGAGGGGAGAGAGGGAGGGGGAGGGAGAGGTAGATAGAATGAGAGAGGGAGGGAGACGGAAAGAGAGGGATAGAACGAGAGATGGGAAACCGAGGAAGAGAGCTAGATGGAGCGACAGATGGGGGGGGAAAGAGACAGAAAGAGAGAGAGAGAGAGATGAGAGCGATGAAGAAAGAGAGAGAGAGAGAGACGGACGCTGCAGGACAGACGGCGTCGGCTGACACCTCGTATGCAAATACACCAGTGATCCGTCCTCGCTCTAACCCAATCAGGGATGAGCGATGGGGAGCTCCACTATCTGGTGGCAGTCAACCCCAAACAGGAAGTCAACATCTATTAGCACGGTGCACCTGGGGCAGACCAGCTAGTTCATAATCTGTGAGCCCATCCTCTCCGCCCTGCCACTTTGTGAAAGTTTGTCCGCTCAAACATCTAGGCATGGCAGGCCCACTTTTCTTACTCTCTCTCCTCCCTCTCTCTCTCTCTCTCTCCTTCTCTTCCATCCCCTTTTCTATCTCTCCACCCTCTCTCTCTCGTTCCCTCCATATCCTACCCCTTCCTCCCCTCTTCGTCCCACCTCCCTCTCTCTCTCCCTCCCTCTCCATCCCTCCATCTCTCTCCGCCTCCTCATCCCCCCCTCCCTCTCCATCCCTCCCTCTCTCTCCCTCCCTCTCTCTCCCTCCCTCTCCATCCCTCCCTCTCTCTTTCCCTCCTTATCCTCCCCCTCCCACTCCATCCATCTTTTTCTCTCTCCCTCCCTGCCTCCCCCTCCCACTCCATCCATCCCTTTCTATCTCCCTCCATCTCCATCACTCCCTCTCTCCCTCTCCCTCCCTGTCCCATCTCCCCCCACTCCATGCCTCTCTCTTTCTCTGCCCCTCTCTCCCTCCCTCCCTGTCCCCCCTCCCTCTCCATCCCTCCCTCTCCTCCTGGTAGCCGAGCGACCTCAACTGTCTTCTGAGCGTGTCTACAACCTTCCTCTTCAGAACATTTACTAGATGCTGCAGCGACTGCCACACTCAGAAGAGACGACGCCATGACCTTTCAACCGCCGACCATTATTTTCTGAAGGTGTATTTTTAATGGCTGCCGGCTGTTTGTCTTTGTCTAACTTTTAAATGAAAAGAAAAGCGGTTGTTAGGAGAGTAATAAATACTGAGAAGTCTCTTGCTCTCCCTCTACCCTCGCTCTCTCTCTCTCTCTCTCTCTCTCTCGCTCTCGCTCTCTCTCTCTCTCTCTCTCTCTCTCTCTCTCAAAAATGTTTATCTAGCTATCTCTCTCACACACAAACTCACAGCATATACTTTCTGGGGAAAAGTGTAAAATGAGCTGGAGAGCTTCCACCTCCCTGTTCTATTCAGACAGATATTATATAATATTATTATATGAATTTATGTTTATCTTCCTAATCCCGCCCATTGGATGTTTAGATCCGCTTTATCTGCAGTAAACACCGGCCAGAACCAGTTTGATCAAGCTAGACCCAGCAGGACCAAACATGACCTAACCAAACCAAACCGGATTCAGCTAGACAAAACCAGTCAAAGACAGACCAAACCTTACCCAACCAAACCAAACCAAACCCTAACCCTAACTATAACTACCCTAACCATAACCATAACCATAACTACCCTAACCCTGACTGTAACTACCCTAACCCTAACCATAACTACCCTAACCCTAACCATAACTACCCTAACCC